>NC_087214.1:37027596-37048937 GCF_015104395.2 Macrobrachium nipponense | reverse complement strand
CCTTGACGAATTCAAACTTATAAATAACAACGAAAAGTAAATATGTTTACGTCTGCACTTTGATGTAAATAAAGAACTTAGATCCCACAAATAACAAATTTTCATAAAGAAATGAGCGGCAATTTGGATTCTCTGTTTAACCTGGCAAAAATCCTTTCTAAATCGGATCAGATCTCCTCTTCTCTCGCTCTTTCTCTCTCTCTTCTTCTGTAAGTAGCCATCTTGGCTTGATGAGACGTTCCGCGTGACAAATCAGATTAATCAACAGATATCACAAGTTTAACATACGGACTAGAATTTGCGGAAATATCTAGAAGTGTTCGTGAACTATCGGTGATAAGATTAGTGTGAAAATAGTAGGATAAAGCGTCTTCTCAAGTTAGTTTATCAAGTGTCAATACTGTAAAATCAGAACAAAGTTGGTCAGTAAGTTCCAACTGCGGGAAGAGATGGCGTAATTTAGGCGTGTTTTAGCAGAGTTCGCAATACGATGAGGGTAGCAGGAAGGAACTGGCAGTTTCTTCAAATCTATGAACTCCCAGCAACAGTCCTAACCAAAAAGATACAAAAGACATTCATAGATATATTAGAAGGATATAATCCTTCAAACTGGAAAAAATCTAATGAAAACATCTAATGAAACATCTTGAAAATAATTGAAGAAGTTCCAAATAAAAATCCAAGTGGTCAAGAGACTCATAAAGAAAATATATACATAAACCAACATATTCCGACAAAGAAAATGAATAAGGTGAATCTTGTGAATATCTTAATTGACGCATTAGGAAAAAGAATGCAAAAGCATGCAAACTGTGTAAGGTTTGGTATAGCATAGTCAATCCACAAAACCTAATCAGAAAATGTGCTGCATGCAAACATTCCGACCTATCCACAGTGTGCTGAGGTAATACAAGATATGAGAAAAGATACAAGAATATTTTGTTCACATGTCTATCATGGATAGACAATGTTATTAAATCAAGATTGAATGTACAAATAGTTGAGGATGAAGAAGAAGAGGAAGAGAAGAAGAAGAAGAAGAAGAAGAAGAAGAAGAAGAGGAAAACGGAAGAGAAGTAAACAAAAATGAAATGACAGAAAAAAATAAGGAAAACAAAGAACAAGATAAAAGTATGGATGCAGAGATACTCATTGATACTACATATGAGGCAATAAAGCAGCATACCTACGAAGAAATAAATTACGATATGGCAACAGAAAACAAAAGCAAATCCCGAAGAGGCTCTACCCAGATCTACACAATGACGGGAAAGAGGAAAAAATAGACAAGAAAGACAAAATCTGCAACCTTTTGAAAAGAGGGAATTGCAGATTTGGAGAAAGATGTTACTACAAAACATCCTAAGGTATGTCACAACTATGAAATATATGGTAAAATGTGCATACCTAGATGGATATGGGGATGATTGCAGAGATCTGCATCCAAAAATATGCAAAAACCTAAAAGAAGGAAAAGGATGTAAGTTCGACAAAAAATGCAAATATAATGCACCCTGTAGCCATGAATCATAATCAAATAAATAACCAACCAAGTAATAAAATCCAAATAAGAAAGAAACAAATAGAGAGAAATCAAGAATATCAGGTAAAAGAGAAAAGCAACCACCAATGAGATGCAGAGATGGTCAGCAAAAAATTTCATGCATCAGCTCCAAAATTCTACTCAAGGGATAATAACTGTATTTATTATGCAAGAGGTATTTGCAGAAACGGAGAAATTGCAGATTCAGACACAAAATGAATAATTATGATGAAGGAAGATCAAATATTATGGAAAAGTTGGATTTTTTTAATGTCAGAATTTCTGGAAATGAAAAAAAGAACAACACATACCAGGCAGAAAGAGACATGGGAAAATCCTTATTACTACCAATATTAATGAAGGAGAAAACACGCAAACCAGCATAGTGATGAATGCGCAGGGTTTAGTTACGAGTAACTCAAAAAGAAAAATAGATACTTAGAAGAACTAACCCCAAATTGAAAAGAAAATAGATATAATGAATATAATGAAACCTGGTATTCCCAAGAGACTGGGAATGATGATCAAATAAAAGGGTTCCAAACTTATAGATCAGATAGAAAAAATAGGAATCAAGGGGGAACCGCAATATATGGGAAAGAAAAAAAAACAAGGAAAAAATGGAAAAATATGAGAATATAGTAACTTAGAATGTGAACTAATAGCGGTAGAATTTGAATCTGAAAAATTAATGAACATAGTAATATATAGACCTCCTAATACTAAAGAGTTTGACTTAATAATTGAAAAATTGGATGATATATGTAGAAATCACAAGGACTGGACTATTCTCCTATCTGGTGACTTCAACTTTCCTTTCGTAGAATGGAAAGAACGAATAGGAGATTGTGGATGTACTTATACATATTAAAAAGAGAGTAATAGTAGTGCAGAAGATAAGAGGCAATTCGAAAAGCTATTAGATATGCTACTAGAATACAACATTCAACAAATAAATCACCTGCCAACAAGAAAGGAAAATACTTTAGACCTAGTATTTGTGAACGAGGTGAATTATGTTAAAGAAATAATAGTTTATAATGCGAGTATTCTGACCATATGTCATAGAATTAACAGTTCATTCCAAAGCAAGTGAAAACAGAGATAAGCAAGAAATGAAAAAGTGGGAAGGATATGGAAATACAACTTCTACAGTAAAAATATAAAATGGTCAGAAATAAATGAAGAATTAAACAAAGATTGGGATACATTTTTCGTAAGCGATGACATAAGGTAAATACGGAGATATTATATAAATATTAGAGAAAATAGTGATAAATATATACCGAAGAAGAAAAGTAAACATCATTCATGCATACCAAGAGACAGAAGGATCTTGTTCCAGAAAATCAGAAAAGTGGAAAAAAAGGTCTTGCAAAAGAAAAAAATGCATGAAAGTTATAGAACTAAAAAGTAAGATAGAAAATGCAGAACAAAAGATTATACAATCAAAAGAAAATGAAAAACGGGAATTGGAAGAAAAAACCCTATTAAATATCAAGCAAACCCAAACTATTATACTCATATGCGAAGAAGATGAATAAAAAGAAGAATAGAAATAGGCCCTCTGAGAATTGAAGGGAGATTAACGAATGAAAAAAAGGAAAGTTTGCAACATACTGGCAGAACGATATAAGAGAGAATTCACCCCTAGAATAGATAATGAAGATAATGATATAGAAGTAAGGGATGAAAATAGTGAATATCTAGCTGACATAGAAATTAATGAAGCTGATATTGTGCAGGCAATTAATGAAAAATTAAAATGGAGCTGCTGCAGGGGCCTGATGGAATCCTGATATTATTAAAGAAAGTAGTTCATTCTATCGCAAAGCCACTTGCAATATTATTAAGACAAAGTGTAGATACAGGCAAGATTTATGATGAGCACAAATTAGCATATATCACCCCTACTTTCAAGTGGATCAAGACTTGAGGCAAGTAATTATAGGCCTGTGAGTCTAACATCACATATTATGAAAGTGTATGAAAGGGTAATGAAGAAAAATATTATGAAACATTATAATATAATTTGTTAATATAGGACACACGGTTTCGTACCGGCCCGGAAAAAGTACACAAACCCAACTGTTAGTCCACCGTGAGAACATATTCAAAAATATGAAAAAGCGGAAATGAAACAGATGTGGTTTATCTAGACTTTGCAAAAGCTTTTGACAAAGTAGACCATAATATATTAGCAAAGAAAATTAGAAAACACAATATCGTAGATAAAATAGGAAGATGGTTAAAAGAATTTTTACACAACAGAAAACAGATAGTTATTGCAAAACGATGAGAAATCGGATGAAACAAGTAGTATCCGGTGTGCCACAGGGTACGGTGTTAGCTGCATACTGTTTGTTATTATGATTGAAGACATAGACAGTAATGTTAAGGACTCGGTAGGAGTAGTTTTCGCTGATGACACAAGAATAGTAGAGAAAATTACTTGTGATGAAGATAGGAAACGCTCTACAAAGAGACCTTAACAAAGTATATGATTGGGCAGAGGAAAATAGGATGGTATTTAACTCTGATAAATTTGAATCAATAAATTATGGAGACAGAGAAGGAAAGCTATATGCATATAGGGGACCTAATAATGAGACAATCACAAATAAGGAAGCAGTTAAAGACCTTGGTGTGATGATGATAGGAACAGTTATGCAATGATCAAAATAGCAATTCTTTTGGCAAAATGTAAAGCAAAAATGGGAATGTTGTTACGGTACTTCAAAACAAGAAAGCTGAACACATGATTATGCTTTATAAACATATGTTCGTAGTCCACTTGAATATTGCAATATTATATGGTACCCACACTATCAAAAGGATATTGCACAAATAGAGAGTGTACAAAGGTCCTTTACAGCTAGAATAGAAGAAGTTAAGGACCTTGACTACTGGGAAAGACTACAATCATTAAAATTATATAGTCTAAGGAGAAGAGAACGCTACATGATAATTCAGCATGAAACAGATAGAAGGAATAACAGAAAATATCATGGAACTAAAAATATCAGAAAGAGACAAGCAGAGGTAGATTAATAGTGCCCAAAACAATACCAGGAAAAATAAGGAAAGCACACAGGACATTAATCCACTACGCACCAGCATCGATAATGCAGCGTCTATTCAATGCGTTGCCAGCTCATCTGAGGAATATATCAGGAGTGAGCGTAGATGTGTTTAAGAATAAGCTCGACAAATATCTAAACTGCATCCCAGACCATCCAAGATTGGAGATGCAAATATACCGGAAGATGTACTAGCAACTCTCTGGTAGACATTAGAGGTGCCCTCACACTTGAGGGACCTGGGGCAACCCGAACGAACTGTAAGGTCTGTAAGGTAAGGTAAGGGTCTCTCTCTCTTTCCAAGATATTAATTTCCCTTTTCTCAGGATTTGTCCTTTTTTCACAAATGTTTCGTCTTTACTACTGTAAACAAAATACGTCCACGATTAGTTCAACAGAACTACATTTTCTTGATGTGTTGGCACAACAACAGTCCGAAGGAAGGATGTTCCCCTTGTGGTTGATATTACCTATTCAGACATAATGACAAAACTCCAGTACAGAGAATTTACAAACTCATACGGAATAACATTCAAAATGTATTTGTACGATCAGCAGCTGCTATATACTCAGCCATTTCTGCAGTTGCTGATAAGTGCTCCTGCCATTCACCACTCCTCTCTGCATGAATGTATGACAGTAGGATTTCTATCATTTGGAAGTAGTTACACCAAAACTGGTAGGTTTTTGCTGTACTTTTTACAAGATTCAAACTGGTCTATAAAAATTTGAAAATGTGGTAGAAGTTTTTTGAAGTTTGTGCACGGTTTGCATTATGGGGAGTACCCTCTTTTTAAGTTCCCTGCCCAGTGAGGACATTAATTCAGACATTTCTGCCATTACATCCATACTGGTTCCTTCTTCAATCACCCAATGTTCAAATACGCCAAACCGAAGGGCTTCCAGCGCCTCATACACAAGCATGTGGGCGTTTAATTGCTTGATAGCAACCTTAACCAGAAAGGACCTATTCTGCTGTGCCAACTTTCAGTACATTGCTGAAGAAAAACTGTTCTTTCAAACCTGAACCATACATAAGCTTTCCAATTGCTCCAAGAGAGTTTGTTAAAAAAATGGAAGCCCCCCAAGCCTAAGAAATCGGGTTTTCGTATTCATCTGGTGCATTTTTGCGGACTGTGTAAATAATCTCATAAATGGATTCATCTTGGGTAATAAACTGTCAGTATGTCTCCTCCCCAACTTTTTGCTGCTTTTTATGCATATTTTCACTGCTTCTGCTACAACTGCTGGTTGAGTTGGTGAATTGGGTATGAAAGGGCAGTGCCCAATTGCTGTAACTGGAATGTGATTATGATTCAGCATAGCATGAAAAACTTTCCATCCAGGCAATCAACTTCTACCTCGAATGAATCCCTCTCTAACTCTTCCTGAACCCTCAAATGAATCTCTAACTCTTCCTGAATCCTCGAATGAATCTCTAACTCTTCTTGAAGCCTCAAATGAATCACTCTCTAACTCTTCCTGAAGCCTCAAATGAATCCCTCTTTAACTCTTCCTAAAGCCTCAAATGAATCCCTCTCTAACTCTTCCTGAAGCCTCAAATGAATCCCTCTTTAACTCTTCCTGAAGCCTCAAATGAATCCCTCTCTAACTTCTCTTCCTGAAGCCTTGAATGAAATCTCTAACTCTTCCTGAAGCCTCGAATGACTCCTCTCTAACTAACTCTCCTGAAGCCTCGAATGACTCCCTCTCTAACTCATCCTGAAGCCTCGAATTGACTCCCTCTCTAACTCTCCTGAAGCCTCGAATGACTCCCTCTCTAACTCTTCCTGAAGCCTCAAAGAAACTCTCTCTAACTCTTCCTGAAGCCTCGAATGAATCTCTAACTCTTCCTGAAGCCTCGAATGTATCTCTAACTCTTCCTGAAGCCTCGAATGAATCCCTCTCTAACTCATCCTGAAGCCTCGAATGACTCCCTCTCTAACTCTTCCTGAAGCCTCGAATGAATCCCTCTCTAACTCTTCCTGAAGCCTCGAATGAAACCCTCTCTAACTCTTCCTGAAGCCTCGAATGAATCCCTCTCTAACTCATCCTGAAGCCTCAAATGAATCCCTCGCTAACTCTTCTGAAACCTCAATGAATCCCTCTCTAACTCATCCTGAAGCCTCGAATGACTCCCTCTCTAACTCATCCTGAAGCCTCAAATGAATCCCTCGCTAACTCTTCCTGAAACCTCAATTGAATCCCTCTCTAACTCATCCTGAAGCCTCGAATGACTCCCTCTCTAACTCTTCCTGAAGCCTCAAATGAAACTCTCTCTAACTCTTCCTGAAGCCTCGAATGAATCCCTCGCTAACTCTTCCTGAAACCTCAATTGAATCCCTCTCTAACTCTTCCTGAAGCCATGAATGAATCCCTCTCTAACTCTTCCTGAAGCCTGGAATGAATCCCTCTCCAACTCTTTCTGAAGCCTTGAATGAATCCCTCTCTAACTCTTTCTGAAGCCTTGAATGAATCCCTCTCTAACTCTTCCTGAAGCCTCAAATGAATCTCTAAACTCTTCCTGAAGCCCCGAAGGAATCTCTCTCTAACTCTTCCTGAACCCTCGAATGAATCTCTAACTCTTCCTGAAGCCTCGAATGAGTTTCTAACTCTTCCTGAAGCCTCGAATGAATCTCTAACTCTTCCTGAAGCCTCGAATGAGTCTCTAACTTTTCCTGAAGCCTCAAATGAATCTCTAACTCTTCCTGAAGCCTCGAATGAATCCCTCTCTGACTCTCCCTGAAGCCTCGAATGAATCTCTAACTCTTCCTGAAGCCTAAAAGGAATCTCTCTAACTTTTCCTGAAGCCTCAAATGAACTCTAACTTTTCCTGAAGCCTCGAATGAATCCCTCTCTAACTCTTTCCTGAGCCTCGAAGAATCCCTCTCGAACTCTCCCTGAATCCTCTAAATGAATCCATCCTCTAACCCATCCGGAGGCCTCAAATGAATCCCTTTCTAACTCTTCTTGAATCCTCAAAGAATCAAATGAATCTTTAACTCTTCCTGAAGCCTCGAATGAATCCGTCTCTAACTCTTAATGAAGCATCGAATTAATCCCTTTCTAACTCTTACTGAAGCCTCGAATGAATCCCTCTCTAACTCTTCCTGAAGCCTCAAACTGGCTAAGCTGAGCCAATCAAAAGATATTTCAAAAATTATAAAGATAAAAAAAAAACTAGATCAGGGTCTGGTTAATTTGACTAAAACACTGAAATACCGTTTGTTTATTCTTTCCTGAATACAATAACGGCTCCTCTCAGACCAAAGAGTGAAGATATAAACAAAACTTTATACGAATGAACATGCGTCCTTTTCTCCAGTTTCTGCTCACGGGGTAAGATGGTCTTAACGAGAGCTTTCTCTCTCTCTCTCTCTCTCTCTCTCTTGTTCACACGCATGCATACACTTACATATAAAAAAAAAACAAAAACATTAAAAACAAACATCAAAACACAAGTAGGACACTTAGGTGACCTTGAACAAGGCCCAAATGAGCCCAAACAATCCATATCTGTCAGAGGTAAAATTCTTTCGCTTCCGCCGATAGCTTTGAAGTTCAAATGATTCCTGATGACGCCACACAGAGTGGTTTCATTATATCAAATGGGCAGTCCATTACAATGAAGGGTGAATTATTCTTAATGCCAAATTACAAAATCCATTGTTTATAATGAGAAATATTTATAATAACAATCTGTCTTATAGATCTGCTACAAGGATTTATAGACACAAGCTGGTCCCAAGTCTCGATTAGAAGGATTGAGAAAAGGTTATTAAATCCTTCAATTGTGAAAAGATGAAGAATTTCTGCAACAAGCAACAACCTTAGCAGTTTGTTGCCAACGGAAACCAACAGATCCTTCGACAATGTCCACAGAATCAACAACAACAAAAACTGTGAAAAGACGACAAATGAAATAGCTAATATGACCTATTTCCTATAAACAGTCCAGGTGCGGATTGCAATCATTCAATATTTAATCTAATTTAATAATACACACACTGTAAGTACCTTAAGTCCATACGTTGTTACTATGATACAATCATTAAAAGCGCCAAATACCGTCTCCCACTAGGGAAAATCCTACCACTACCAGGCCCCAACCTCCCCCTTCCATCCCCCACCCCTCATTCACAACACCGCCTCACTATATCCGAGTAAGGAACAAGGAAAGAAAATTGGTTAATCGGAGCGTTGGATGAAGGAGTTTTTCGTTCCTCCGTCCGGTTCAAATCTTCTTTAAGGAAAGCAGATTAAAAGCAAACTTCCTCAAATGAAGACTTTCTATTCTTGCAAGAGTCTCAGACGGTTCTTGCTTGGTTTCCCCAGAGTCTTGAGAATATACGAGAGGGAATAGCGATATGCAGGATATTTGATACAACCTTCAGAAGGACGGTTGCTTACAAGAGTTTAACAACTAAGGAAATATTATTCCGAAAGAATACGTGAATTGGGTTATTTTTTAATTATATATATATATATATATATATATATATATATATATATATATATATACGTGTACATGTATATACTACATACATATATATATATATATATATATATTATATATATATATATATATATATATGTGTGTGTGTGTGTGTGTGTGTAACTGTGTGTGTGTAACTGTGTGTGTTTACAAGACCTAATTGCGATGAAAGATGAACAATGAAGGGTAAAAAATAAAACCAGAATGAGAGGTTACTAATACAGAAAAAGAAGAGCAGGAAAAATTTTTAAAAAGTAGAAATAACATAAAACCGAGTTAAAATGTACATATGAACATTATCAGACATTTATCCCATATTCCTTAACGAATTCAAACTTATAAATAACAACGAAAAGTAAATATTTACGTCTGCGCTTTGAGTAAAAGAATTAGATCCCACAACAAATTTTCATAAAGAAATGAGCAGCATTTGATTCTCTTTAACCTACAAAATCCTTTCTTAATCGGATCAGATCTCATCTCTCTCTCTCTCTCTCTCTCTCTCTCTCTCTCTCTCTCTCTCTCTCACATTTTCTGAGATTTTAATTTCCCTTTTCTCAGGATTTGTCCTTTTTTCACAAATGTTTCGTCCTTTACTACTGTAAACAAAATACGTCCTCGATTAGTTCAACAGAACTACATTTTCTTGATGTGTTGGCAACACAACCAGTCCGAAGAAGGATGTCCCCTTGTGTTGATATTACCTATTCAGACATAATGACAAACTCCAGTACAGAGAATTTACAAACTCATACGGAATAACATTCAAAATGTATTTTTACATTCATTCACAATGCATTTTGAAAAATATAGCCCCTATTTCAGTGATATTGCCTACTGTGCATCGCCTTTTTGGTACAGGTAGTTTTCAAGATCTGTGGACGGACAGAAAAAGTGCGAACGACAGACAAAGCCAGTTTCAATAGATTTCTTCAAAAAATAAAAAAAAAAAATAAATAATAATAATAAATAAATAAATAAATAAAAAATGCTTGCAACGCAACACAACGATTCCTGAAAACACAACTTCTTGGTCCTACTGTGCCCTGGAGTGTGCCCCCAGATATAATTTCCTTCTCACCTAAATAAAAATAACACCTTTCCTATACATACATACACATATACGTTTGCTATAATATAAAAAAGGAGAGTAAATCTGAAGAACACTACCAAGGAGGCCTCTCTCCAAGAGCTGGTAGTTATAGTAAACAAGGTTCATTCTGTGTGTCTGGTAGTTACCGAACCAAAAGGAAGCGATAGTATCACTTTTGACCATCAAAAATTGACTACTGCCGACGATCATTTCCTATAAGTCAGAACAGGTGACGTCTGTAGCTACCACTTTTTATGCTTCAGCCTTGTAGGGTAACAAGTCCTAGTCATCGTCATCGTACGTTACCCTTAACCATCTCGTGTTCTTCCAAGCAGTCAGTTCTGTTCGCCATTGGATCTACCTTTAATAAAAGAGATCTGGAAGCAACGTAAGTTTTCTGCCGAAATAACACTTGGTTTTCAACTTAATTTCGTTGTTTGGGTATGGGCTCACAGCGTTGCTATTTCCGGTGATCATTTGAAAGGACCTTTCACTCTAGTTACGGAAAGAGATGGTAGAATGGTACTGTAGGGATTTGCTTGTGTGTTTGTATTTGTGTGTGCATACTTGTTGCAAACGTTAAATTGAATTGAAGAATGATTTGAGGAGGGGGACTTTTGTCAACAATTGTAAATTGCTTGTGAAAATGATTTCTGAAAAATTAACCATCACAAACACAAGTCGCTAATAGAAACACTCTCTCTCTCTTTCCGTGTGTGTATGTGTGTGATTAGTGACTCTTCATTCTTTAATTCCCATTACCTTCTGTTATTACTTCTGTCAAATGAACGGCAGAATATTCTTTTGGAAGCTTGAATTTCCAGTCAATGGCCCCTGTGGTGGTGGGCTTGTTCCATATGAATGAGGTTCATCTTTAGAATAATAATAATAATAATAATAATAATAATAATAATAATATAATAAATAATAATAATAATAATAATAATAATATGTGCGCCGTGGATGAGTGGGTTAGGCCGTCAATGGACTTAAGTTAAATTAAGCAACATTGGGCTGGTCAGTTGTTGATGGGTGACCGCTCTACCTCGGCGTGATTCCTTGGGAAAATGGATCTTTACCATAATTTCCTCAGTCTACTCAGCTGTAAATGAGTACCTATCCCTGATGGGGTAGGGTCCAAGATATGGGTAAATAGCAAAACTCCAGCAATGATGGAAAGAAATGAAGGAATAAACGGACACGACGTAAATGGAACCTCTGACAACAGAGTAGCTTCGTCCGGCTACCAAGTATTCAACCCAATTGAAGGGGCAAGACGTCAGGTACTTGGAGGTCGTCATCCAGCAACTGACCACACAAAGACAGTAATCAACAGCCTGAGATTTGGAGCTACAGAAGCAAAAAAAGGAAGAAATGGGACAAGAGAAGAAAATAAGGAAATATGGAGATGCTACATCAGAAGCAAACCGACGGAGAGAGGATATAGAAGAAAATTGGTCAACATCTGGAATGAGAGGAATAACACCCCCCCCCCAAACAGTAGCAGAGGCTGACCAGACCCAAGTAAGGAACATAAAGAAAAGAACTGGCTCTCCCCAACAAAAAGAAAGAGAAGAACTGGGAAAGGGAAATGTCCCACGACAACGAATTACACGAAGACGAACTGAGAGACGATGCCACAGAAAGACGACAGGGATGGTGATGGTATCAAACAACGACACACGAAGAAACACCGATGAGTAACAGAGAGGACGGAATGGGTAGAAAAGATTAGACAATGGATGGAGCCAGATACAGAGAGAAACAAAGATCCCCTCCATGAAAGCTACAACACCAAGAAATTAGGGAGAAAACAAGTGAGGTCAATGAAATAATGGGCATAATACACACCACCGTATCACAGAAACAAATAACTTGGCATATGGGGATTCGAACACCAATACCACCAGCACAACCAACCCAACAGAAACCAAAACAGCAACCTCCTTGGAAAAGGCGCCTGGAAAAGCAAATCATGGTGATGAGATCTGACTTGAGTAAACTGAAAGAGATAGCAGAAAAAAGGCTAAGAAGCAAGAAAACAAGGGAGGAACTCAACAAGAAACACAAAGTACAAGAGAGGGGACTAAACAACACAATAGAAGATGTAAAACAGAGGCTTAAGGCCAAAGCACATAAGATCCAACGGTAAATGAACAGGAATAAGGATACCAAACAGAACAAACTACCTCAGAACCAACCAGAAAAGACTATACAGCCAACTAAGAGGGGAAGACAACCACCCAGAAATTCCTGAAGCCGAACCAAGTAAGAGACTCTGGGAAAACATATGGAGCAATCCGGTATCACACAACAACATGCAACATGGCTCCAGGAAGTCAAGGAAGAAGAAACAGGGATAATAAAACAAAGATTCACAGAGTCACGACAGACACAGTCAGACACCAACTAAAGAAATGCCAAACTGGAAAGCCCCAGGTCCCGATGAAGTCCATGGATACTAGCTCAAAAACTTCAAGGCCCTACACCCACGAATAGCAGAACAACTCCAGCATTGTATCTCAAATCACCATGCACCCAAATGGATGACCACAGGAAGAACATCCTTAGTACAAAAAGACAAGAGAAAGGGAAATATAGCCAGCAACTACAGGCCTATCACCTGCCTACCAATAATGTGGAAGTTACTAACAGGTATCATCAGTGAAAGGCTATACAATTACCTAGTGGAGACAAACACATCCCCACCAACAGAAAGGCTGCAGAAAGAAGTGTAGGGGCACAAAGGACCAGCTCCTGATAGACAAAATGGTAATGAAGAACAGTAGGAGAAGATAGACTATAAGAAAGCCTTCGACATGATACCACACACATGCTAAAGAATCCCTGAAGATATATGGGGCAGAGGAAAACACCATCAGCTTCCTCAAAAATACATCAATGCGCAACTGGAATACAATACTTACAAGCTCTGGAATAAGACTAGCAGAGGTTAATATCAGGAGAGGGATCTTCCAGGGCGACTCACTGTCCCCACTACTCTTCGTAGTAGCCATGATTCCCATGACAAAAGTACTACAGAAGATGGATGCTGGGTACCAACTCAAGAAAAGAGGCAACAGAATCAA
The DNA here is from genome assembly GCF_015104395.2 of Macrobrachium nipponense. Lineage (NCBI taxonomy): Eukaryota > Metazoa > Arthropoda > Malacostraca > Decapoda > Palaemonidae > Macrobrachium > Macrobrachium nipponense. The sequence continues at coordinate 37,035,637 of NC_087214.1, read as the reverse complement.
CCATCTGATGTTCATGGACGACATCAAGCTGTATGGTAAGAGCATCAAGGAAATAGATACCCTAATCCAGACTGTAAGGATTGTATCTGGGACATCAGGATGGAGTTTGGAATAGAAAAATGCGCCTTAGTCAATATACAAAAAAAGGCAAAGTAACGAGAACTGAAGGATATGAAGGACACGATCAGGAAAGAATATATGCAGAGACTCAAGGCGATACTCAAGTCAAAACTCAACGCCGGAAATATGATAAAAGCCATAAACACATGGGCAGTGCCAGTAATCAGATACAGCGCAGGAATAGTGGAATGGACGAAGGCAGAACTCCGCAGCATAGATCAGAAAACCAGGAAACATATGACAATACACAAAGCACTACACCCAAGAGCAAATACGGACAGACTATAAATAACACGAAAGGAAGGAGGGAGAGGACTACTAAGTATAGAGGGACTGCGTCAACATCGAGAACAGAGCACTGGGGCAATATCTGAAAACCAGTGAAGACGAGTGGCTAAAGTGTGCATGGGAAGAAGGACTAATAAAAAGTAGACGAAGACCCAGAAAACTATACAGACAGAAGAATGACAGACAGAACAGAGGACTGGCACAACAAACCAATGCACGGACAATACATGAGACAGACTAAAGAACTAGCCAGCGTATGACACATGGCAATGGCTGCAGAGGAGAGAGCTAAAGAAGGAAACTGAAGGAATGATAACAGCGGCACAAGATCAGGCCCTAAGAACCAGATATATTCAAAGAACGATAGACGGAAATAACATCTCTCCCATATTGTAGGAAGTGCAATACGAAAATGAAACCATAAATCAATAGCAAGCGAATGCCCGGCACTTGCACAGAACCAGTTACAAAAAGAGGCATGATTCAGTGGCAAAAGCCCTCCACTGGAGCCTGTGCAAGAAACATCAGCTACCTTGCAGTAATAAGTGGTACGAGCGCCAACCTGAGGGAGTGATAGAAAACGATCAGGCAAAGATCCACTGGGACTTATGTATCAGAACGGATAGGGAGATACGTGCACATAACCAGAACGTGACGTTGATTGACAAAGTCAAGAAGAAAGTATCACTCATTGATGTCGCAATACCATGGGACACCAGAGTTGAAGAGAAAGAGAGGGAAAAAATGGATAAGTATGTATCAAGATCTGAAAATAGAAATAAAAAGAAGGATATGGGATATGCCAGTGGAAATCGTACCCATTATCATAGGAGCACTAGGCACGATCCCAAGATCCCTGAAAAGGAATCTAGAAAAACTAGACGCTGAAGTAGCTCCAGGACTCATGCAGAAGAGTGTGATCCTAGAAACGGCACACATAGTAAGAAAAGTGATGGACTCCTAAGGAGGCAGGATGCAACCCGGAACCCCACACTATAAATACCACCCAGTCGAATTGGAGGACTGTGATTGAGCAAAAAAAAATGAAAATAATAATAATAATAATAATAATAATAATAATAATAATAATAATAATAATAATAATAATAATAATAATAACCTTAGAAAGGCCAAAAGGGTTAAAATAGAACGGACGATAAACTAGTTCACTAAATCAAGAAACAGAAAAAAATCTCAATTGTATCAGACATAAACCGGTGTCTACATAACCGGAAGAAACAAGTGGCCAACGGTGCGCACGAGTTTTGTGTCAGTGAATTAGCCAATAATTCTCGTTACTCGTTGGCATAATGATTGTTGACGGACGTGCGAATTGTAAGGGCAGTTAGGACGGGCAACCAGATGTCCTGTTCTTGCCCCAAGCCCGAAAAATAAGAAAACGGAAGAAAGGAAAGGGGGTTTATAAAATCCCCTATTTTGTATGTTTATTATTATTATTATGTTAAAAAAATATCCACAATTATATGTTAAAACTATATTTCAATGTAAAAATATAAGACTCGAACACCTGAATGGTGTTCCTCCTCAGTGAACGTTAAAATGTAATAAAGAGGATAGTTTCCCTCCGAAGAGCATCTAAAAAGGTGGGCGGGGCGAGAAAATAACAGCCCATCATCGAAGTGCTGGTTCGTGTATTAGGTAATCCCGAACTCAACGGGCAGTTGCGCCAACCTCCTCGATCTCCGAACCTGGGAAGTTGCTCCTGCTTGCACTGCATAGGTGCCATAGTCGGAACATCCACAGGGAACGGTCGGCTATCTGAGAGAGAGGGGAAAAGGAAACAGAGCATCAGGGTTCACATGGTCAACGTCAGTTTTTTAAAATTAAAATCTTTTAAGTATTGCCTGACAATGAAACTGTTTATAAAAAGGGTCTTCATTAGTAAACGACTTATTATCCTCAAAAAGATATTGCCCATGTTTATAGCGGCGCCTTCAAATAATCTTCTCACGTGAGAATTGTCACTTTTAAAAATGATTTGTGCACCATCCCAATTGATTCTGTGGTCTAAATTAAAACTATGAGCCATCAAAGCGCTTCCCTGTGCATGAAGATCATAGGCTCTTCTGTGTTCCCTTAATCTTACCTCTAATCCCCTACCACTTTCCCCGTAGTAACAACCACCGCAATCATGACATGGAACCTTGTAAACTCCGTTATTTCTCTTGGTACTGTTATTGTTTTTTGTAAGAGCTTTTGCCAAAGTGTTTTTGTAGGTATAAACAATTTCTATGTCCTTTTGGTGCTTATTTATATAATCACCTACTTTTGAGATTTCATCGTGAAAGGGCAATGATACACGTTTCTTGTCTTTTACTTCCTTATTATCTTGACCAATGTAAAACTTCTTTTTAGCTCGGCTAATGGCGTCAGTAATAAAATGTTCTGGGTACTTTAAGGACCTAAAAGTGTCTACAACATGTTTGAGTTCTCCGTCCAGAAATGCGGGGTCGCATATACGAAAGGCCCTTAAAAGTGAAAATGGTACAGTCAACACATATTCTAACCAAGTCTAGAAACTGGTCGCAATGAATAGGAAAGTTGATAGTCCCTTCTTCGTGTCTCTTCTTTCAATTTTCCAGAACATAGTCGAGAGGAACACCACTCACAACAAGTTAAAATGAATGTAATTATGAGTTTTGTTTTAAGGGCCTTTCGTATATGCGACGCCGCATTTCTGGACGGAGAACTCAAACATGTTGTAGACACTTTTAGGTCCTTAAAGTACCCAGAACATTTTATTACTGACGCCATTAGCCGAGCTAAAAAGAAGTTTTACATTCAATGAAACTTAATTTTAATGAAACTTAATTTTAATAATGATAATTATTTATTTATTTATTAAGTCTAAAACCGACATGACAGAGCGTATACCTCTGAAAGCACACCCAAAACTTCCCTCTTTGTGCAACAAGAATTAACCGGCCCAGCTTCCATCTTTGTTCAACGAAAGCAACAAAGAATCAATCACTGCAACAAGCGCAGAAAAACAGAATGTTGAAGACGCATAAATACACTAAGTTTCTCTGCGATTAGTTTTATTCTGGTTTACATTTCACATCCTGACTCGTCCGTCCAATATTTTTTATCATTACTACCATAGTTATTAATGTTATATTAGTCTAGTTATAGTTGCAAATCATTTTGATATATATATATATATATATATATATATATATATATATAATATATATATATATATAAGTAAATTATTCACTTTCAAAGAACTCACATCCCGAAGTAGTACTATGTTAGAACCTGCAGAAAACCTTGTGAAAAATTCTTAAAATATATATACGTATAATTTTCTTATTATAAAAAAACGCGAGATTAAGAATACAGTCAATAATCTCGATTGATGAGAGAGAGAGAGAGAGAGAGAGAGAGGCTGAAACTGTTTGTATTGTTTGAAACTGTTGTGGAGGCTGGAAACTGTTGTACGTATATCCACTTGTGTTTAAAGATTTATAAATCACACGTGTACTATGTGTTTGTGTGTGGGTGGGTTAGTGTAGGTGTAGAAAAGGTGTTCTGGGGGTGTTGTAGGAGGGCAGGGGGGGGGCGGGCGTGAGCAGGAACCAGTAGGAATGATTCAAAATTCAAATCCACTGCAGCCGTGATAACGTCTGCCGTTCCCCTGTGTCCCAATGCTGATTGGCTGTGACGTCGACTTCAACTACGGCCTACAAAGCCGTGGCAAAATGCAATACTTTATTTTTTTTATAGTGATAGCACTCTAAATGAGTGCAAGTGACTATATTTCCCATCATTTGCGCTCACGACGAATGCAATGACCACTACTTCAACGACGAGTTGAAGTCGGGTTCGAAGCTTTGTGTGCAAATGCAGTTCTCAAGCTGCATCGCATGGCATAAGACTCCCTCCCCCCCACACCCCCCCCCCCTCTCTCTCTCCTCTCTCTCTCTCTTAAAATACTGTTTATCCACTATGGCCTACGTAAATATTGAAATTTACGCATGTTATAATGAATTCCAGCAGATATGAAGTACATTATTTATTATAGATAATAATATAATAACTATATAGTTTTGTTAAAAATGACTGCTGCTTCAGCACTATTTAATAATTATAAAGAGTCTTCTCTATCTTTCTGATGACGGCTTTCTTTCCTCGTTGTTGCTTAGACTGGCGAGCAAGCACACCAAAGGGGCATGGTAAAATTCGGTTGAGTCATTTGATTTATTATTGCTTATACAATTCTCTCTCTCTCTCTCTCTCTCTCTCCTCTCTCTCTCTCTCTCTCTCTCTCTAACGCGACGTTTCCTCCTGATCGACAGGACATTATCAAGCGATAACTGCTGAGGGACTGATTCCAGTGTTGTTGTTGTTTAAGATTAAGCTGGCCTTGTGCCAGCACGGGCTCTTGCTCACAGAGCAGCCCGTAAGAATTCCAGTGGCGAGTCCTTCTCCTTTTATCGTGGTGTTGCGAGCTCTCCAGTACGGTCAGAGCACTTCTCCGGTAGGTCGAGTTTTTATTGGTTCCCGGGAAGGTGACTCATACGGCGGGCGTTGACGAGTCTTGCAGACCTTCTCAGGTAGGGGGTATCACCGGGAGCCTCTTGATTGGCTTCTACCTGCATTGACGTCACCCTTGGTATTATTCTCATGTCCGGTGTTCGTTCCATGCGCGCTGGTACTTTCGTTAGGGAGAAGGGTGTGGTCCTCCTCACACACGTCGGTATCAGAACGCTTCTTGGGTGGTATTGAGGGGAGGCTTTTCCTCGAGGATGAGCAGCGCTTCTAGGAGACGCAGACGTCGTGGGTCAGGTGCTCTCCGATGATCTTAATATTCCTGACGATGTCGTCTCTCGATGTTTTATGTTTCTGCGGTGTACTGCAAGGGCGTGCTGCCTAATGGCGCCCCTCCTGGGCGTGGCAGGAAATCCTTTTTGACAGGCGCATCGTCGTCATGCCGATGTAAATCCCAGGGCATCCTTGGGCGGGCATACGTATCGGTAGACGACGTTGGACTGCTTCAGGGGGTCTCCTGCCGGTGGGGAGGGGTTGTTCTTCATCAGGAGGTCTTTCGTACGCCGATTCTTGTAGTAAATAATGAGGACACTCTCTTTCCTTCCTCCATGGGGGCGGACGTGTTCCTCTATTATTTTCTTCATGGTGCTTCTTCTTCCTTGTATTGGTGGTGCATGAAGGCTTTATAGAAAAGTTTGATATCCTCCGGGGGCGGAATGTTCCTTCTCTCTTCTCCGTCATGTACCACTTGTCAAGGGCGGCTCGAGTTTCTCGGTTTACGAGTTTGTTCGAGTCATTTTTAACAAAACATGTCTACGAGAGGGTCTCCTTCCGAAATATACAAACATCAGGCTGCACGGACCCCACAGCAAGAAATGAAGAAAGGACCAGGGACTTCAGAACGTCCCTCCTACAGCGGCAACTACGGGAGAAGACTGCCGATATGAAGACCCTGAAGGAGGAAAACATCACGCCTGCGAGAAGAATGGGCGAAATACGTGCTGAAGCTGTCCGCCCTGATCCTGATGACAATACCAGACACACACCCCTGCAAGAGACCACCACCACAACCAGACGACCGAGCGGAGGACCAGCGCGAGCCTCCCACCCACGAAGATATTAACGCGCGCCTTGCCTACCTAAGCGAAGAAGACATGCGTAACCGGGTTAGGGGCGTAACCTGCAATCTTGTTGCCCTCAACGGCGGTAAGCTACGCATTCAAGAAAAGACACAGAGGTATATCAACCTCACTACATACCAGCCCACCCCTGAACAAAATGACATATTAAACCTCGGACTAAACTGCCACTTCATGTCAAAACCGAAGAAACACAAGAAACGCCTGGAGATTGAGATGCTCCTCGACTCGATTCAGCAGTTGGAAGCAAAGAAGATCCTAACAACGACGGACGCCCTTCAACCTCTTCTGCTAGCAGAGGCCCTTACGGACAAGGGGTCATACTCGAGCGGTATCTACACCAAAGAGATGAAGGAGGCAGCAGCAGATCTGAAGAAGAAGGAAGACATCACCGTAAGGCGTGCAGACAAGACAGCCGCGTTCGTGCTCATCAGCACCTCGGAATACTTCGAAAAACTCGACGCCATCTTGTCTGATGTCTCTAAGTTCGAGAGACTTACGAAGAACCCTACGGAAGACATCAAACGCGACGCCAACCGGGTCATCGCAGCCGTGAATGCCGCTACGAATGCCACACACCTCCCGCACATCCAAGGTGACTACAGCCTCGGACTACCTTTACGGGAACGTGAAGACCCACAAGGAAGGCAACCCCCTACGCCCGATCATCAGCCAAAACGCCCGCCCCGACTTACGCTCTGGCCAAAACGCCTTAATAAAATTCTGACCCCCTATATCCCCTCCAGGTACAGCCTCACCTCATCAGTGGAGTTTTTGGAGAAGATCCACGACTCCCCCGGTGCAGGAACCATGGCATCCTTAGACATTGAGTCCCTATTCACCAACGTCCCAGTCGACGAGACGATAGGGATCATCATGGAGCGGGGTATATAGGAATCCGATATGAGACCCCCTAACATCCAGAAGACTCCTTAAGAACCCTGTTGGATATCTGTACGAAGAGAGCCCCTTTCACCACCCACCGAGGACAGATGTACCGCCAGAGGACGGTGTAGCGATGGGTCCCCCTTAGGAGTCCTCTTCGCTAACTTCTACATGGGAGAAGTGGAAGAAAGGGTCTTCTCGCAACACAGATGTCCCCGACATACGCACGCTACATCGACGACATCTTCGTGCAAGCCGACTGCGAGGATGAGGTAGAAGCCCTTCGGCAGCAGTTTTCCGCAGAACAGCGCACTCAACTTCACTGTCGAGTACAGCAGGAACGATCGGCTCCCCTTCCTCGACGTCCTTGTCACGAAGACGAATCAGAAGTTGGCGACTACCGTTTACACCAAAGCTAACGAACCTCGGACTTTGTCTGAATGGTGATAGCGAGTGTCCCTGCACGGTTCAAGACCACCACCGTCAGGGGCCTTCGTCAGGAGGGCCCTCTCGCACTGTTCGACGTGGCAGGACACACACCTCGAACTCAACCGAGCATCCCAGATGCTAATTAACATGGGTACTCGAACAAAACTCGTAAACCGAGAAAACTCGAGCCGCCCTTGACAAGTGGTACATGACGGAGGAAGAGAGAAGGAACATTCCGCCCCCGGAGGATATCAAACTTTTCTATAAAGCCTTCATGCACCACCAATACAAGGAAGAAGAAGCAGCCATGAAGAAAATAATAGAGGAACACGTCCGCCCCATGGAGGAAGGAAAGAGAGTGTCCCTCATTATTTACTACAAGAATCGGCGTACGAAAGACCTCCTGATGAAGAACAACCCCTCCCCACCGGCAGGAGACCCCCTGAAGCAGTCCAACGTCGTCTACCGATACGTATGAACCCGCCCAAGGATGCCCTGGGATTTACATCGGCATGACGACGATGCGCCTGTCAAAAAGGATTTCCTGCCACGCCCAGGAGGGCGCCATTAGGCAGCACGCCCTTGCAGTGCACCGCAGAAAAACATCACGAGAGACGACATCGTCAGGAATATTAAGATCATCGGGAGAGCACCTGACCCACGACGTC
>NC_087214.1:37017596-37020096 GCF_015104395.2 Macrobrachium nipponense | reverse complement strand
AGGATGCAACGTTATGGGTGCCCTTACTACATCCTAGGAATTGCAGAGACAGCTGATTTGAAGGAAATAGAATGGGCCTACAGGAAGCGGGTACTCAAGTTCGACCCTCATAGGTGCCAAGGGTCTCAAAAAGAGCAACAGCGTAGGAAGGAAATCATGCAGAAGGTGAACTTTGCCAACGATCTCCTGCATGATTCTAAAGAAAGAGGAGAATACGACGCTGTCAGGGAGTTCATCAAGGCCCTGGCAGCTGAAGTTTTCCAAGATCCTCCAGAGACAAAGAGGACGAAGAAGAAGAAAACTGGAAGGACAACAAAGAGGACGAACACCAAAGGAAACTAGGAAGAAACAACACGAGAAACAGCCCCTGATTGACGAAAATTGTGGAGGACTTTAACTTGTCACCAGTTGTGATGTTGCAACGTCCTTCCAGGAGCTGTGATCTTCTCGGCCCATTCGATGGCTTGACTGCAGGATGGGTGATCACTGCTGCTCCCCCCAGCAGCAACCAGCGACGGGAGGTCCCCCCACCTCCCACACACCCATCCTGCAATCAACACCATCGACTGGGCCAAGAAGATCGCAATGCTTCTGGAACATGACGCAGCATCATCAACTTGTGACCAGTCAGAATCCTTCACTTGGGCTGTTTCTTTGTAGCTGTGAAGACAAGTCTTGTGATTGTCCTTTCCATCAGGCATCCTCGGCGATTCTCTCGTCTCCCTGACGGAAGAAGGAGGACAAGCTCTCAGGATGAGAGCCATCAGCTGTTCGGAGGTAGGAGGATAAGCTCTCAAGAAGAGAGCCAATACCCTTTTGGAGGAAGGAGGACCAGCTCTCAGGATGAGAGCTAACAGCTGTTTGGAGGAAGGAGGACCAGCTCTCAGGATGAGAGCTAACAGCTGTTTGGAGGGCCACAGGGCACCCCCTCTCGTGCCAAATGATACCCTCTGGAATAGGGATCGATACCAAATCACACCTATGAGTGGAAAGCAACCTCTGGTGTGGCGTCAAAACCCTAAGTTAATGCCTTCTACTTCATATGTGAATTGGGTTATGTATTGCATGTTAAATCCCATCTTTTGCATATACTGTTGTGGCAACCTCTGGCGTGGCGTAAAAACCCGTAAGTTCAATGCCTTCAATATATTGCATATGGCTTATGCAATGCATAATGGCTCATTACTTGCTATACTACTGGCAACCTCTGGCGTGGCGTAAAAACCCGTAGTTCATGCCTTTCCATATATTGCCAAAAATATGGATTTGCATGCATAATGGCTCCATTACTTGCATATACCACCCTGTGGCAACCTCTTGCGTGGCGTAAAAAACCCCGTAAGTTCATGCCTTCCATATGCAAAATATGGCTTATGCAATGCATAATGGCTCCATTACTTGCATATACCACTGTGGCAACCTCTGGCGTGGCGTAAAAACCCGTAAGTTCAATGCCTTCCATATATGCAAAATATGGCTTATGCAATGCATAATGGCTCCATTACTTGCATATACTTACTGTGGAACACCTCTGGCGTGGGCGCGGTTAAAAACCCGTACGTTCAATGCGTTCTAATAATGCCAAAATATGGCTTATGCCAAATTGCATCAATGGCTCATTACTTGCATTATAACACTGTGGCAACCTCTGGCGTGGCGTAAAAACCCGTAAGTTCAATGCCTTCCATATATGCAAAATATGGCTTATGCAATGCATAATGGCTCCATTACTTGCATATACTACTGTGGCAACCTCTGGCGTGGCGTTAAAAAACCCGTAAGTCAATGCCTTCCATATATCAAAAAATATGGCTTATGCAATGCATAATGGCTCCATTACTTGCATATTACCACTGTGGCAACTCTGGCGGTGGCGTACCCCGTAAGTTCAATGCCTTCCATATATGCAAAATATGGCTTATGCAATGCATAATGGCTCCATTACTTGCATATACCACTGTGGCAACCTCTGGCGTGGCGTAAAAACCCGTAAGTTCAATGCCTTCCATATATGCATATTGGGTTTCTATGCAATGCATAATGGCTCCATTAACTTGCATATACCACTGTGGCAACCTCTGGCGTGGCGTAAAAACCCGTAAGTTCAATGCCTTCATATATTCAAAATATGGCTTATGCCAATGCATAATGGCTCCATTACTTGCATATACACTTTGTGGCAACCTCTGGCGTGGCGTAAAAACCCGTTGTTAAGTTCAATGCCTTCCATATATGCAAAATATGGCTTATGCAATGCATAATGGCTCCATTACTTGCATATACCACTGTGGCAACCTCTGGGCGTGGCGTAAAACCCGTAAGTTCAATGCCTTCCATATTATGCAAAATATGGCTTATGCAATGCATAATGGCTCCATTACTTGCATATAACCACTGTGGCAACCTCTGGCGTGGCGTAAAAAAAATAAAAACCCGTAAGTTCAATGCCTTCCATATATGCAAATATGGCTTATGCAATGCTAATGCTCCATACTTGCAT
>NC_087214.1:37005096-37012596 GCF_015104395.2 Macrobrachium nipponense | reverse complement strand
AAAACAATGGAATAATCTTGCCCCATAAAGAGAAAAAATAATACAGACTCATGTGAAATTTAAGTAATGTGACAGATCCACCACAGGTTACTACGAACTGATAAAAAATTATAGTTGATTCCTGATCAAGGCATGATTTCATGGCGATATATCTCCATAAATACTTCTAAATTCATAATGGGGAAAAAGTAAAGAACTAGAATTAATATTTCTTACTTGTAAAAACTAACCATTAAAGTAATGTTCTTTAAGGTCCACAATAATATACTAATGGTAGAAGTAGTAACATTTTATAAAGCTTTTACATAGTTTAACTAAAATCTTAACACGCTACCATTAATATATTATTGTGGACCTTAAAGTGCATTGCTTGTGCCCTCGTCATTGAGATTTCTACCCACTAAAGTAACGCTGTACTTGAGACGTCAAAGTCAAAGATGCTCAGAAAAATGGCAAACTATCAATTCACATTGTTGCCATCAAGACTCACGTGTTCAAGCGATAAGCCAAAAAGTCAGGAGGCCTAAGTTCAGTCTCTCTGTTACAATGAGCCCTTCTAGCTTTCAAGAAGTAAATGCTCCTCTACAAGAATTATCGCCATTCCTCTCACGGGTATCAGCTGTGAAAAGTACTTCTAAAATTACTATATCGACCAATACTAGTCATTTGTAAAACATGTACATCTGACAATTTTAAAAATTAAAATAACTAAAACGACTATCATTAACCAATTATAATAACTAAAACGACTATCATTAAGAACGCCTAAACTTTGATAAGCCAAAGAATATCTCCAGTTTAATCTGCTAGCTATTTAACAATGCATAATTATACGCATGAAAAAATACACAAATGAAGAGAAATTGTTAGGTATATGATTCCTAGATAGGTATATGATTCCTAAATATAAGAGCAAAAACAAATAATTCGTTATGATAAAAGTCCAAACTTGAATACGTCAACGTTTTTTTTTTTTTTTTTTTTTCGGCTGGTTAACGAAACTATAAAACATGAAAGTATCTACGGAACAATTTGGGTAAGCATCTACTCAACCAATTATTTCAATATGCCCATTACGTACGACAATTTTTGAGGTAACAAATAATATGCAACTTGATTACAGTGAATATTTGTTTGGCTACTACTTACAGACTCACGCGCACACACGACATTAGTTTTCGCGGCTTGAACGACAAAGGAGTAAATACTTTGTCTTTCAAATAAAAAAAAAAAACTCTTAAACACAGGGAAGTCCTTGTATCCATGAAAGCTTATAAACAAGCACCTTAAACAGATGAAAGAGAAGTTAATTTTACTATATTTTCATTTATATAAACACATGTCTCTCTCTCTCTCTCTCTCTCTCTCTCTCTCTCTCTCTCTCTCTCTCTCTCTCGCTCTCTCTCTCTCCTCCTATCTCTCCTCTCTCTCTCTCTCACTCCTATCTATATATATATATATATATATATATATATATATATATATATATATATATTTATATACATATATATATATTTATATATATATATGTATATATATATATATATATATATATATATATATGTGTGTGTGTGTGTGTGTGTACATGACCAGTATTTCGTGGTGGTCACCATACATAAAGCACACCAGATCCTGTAGCAAGCCAACTACTGAATCTAAGATAAGATTATATTGAAAGTTTGAAGGTGAACTATACATACATATTACATATACGAGAGAGAGAGAGAGAGAGAGAGAGAGAGAGAGAGAGAGAGAGAGAGAGAGAGAATTTTAAAGTATAGGAAAGGTCGTGGAAAAGAAACCATGGATGGGATAACCCAAGTACTGCAGGAAACCGGAACGAAGGGAAGATAAAGGGAAAACGATGAGATAAAGGACAATACCAAACAACAATGAGAAGTTCCTCCCACAAAAGGAGACGGGGGAAAGGGAGCCCATGCCACAGAAACGGTAAAAGTGAGGCGATGTAGGGGACGAAATACAGGAATGAAAAAACAAAAAAAGGTGAACAAAGAAAGAAGTGGCGTCTGATTAATTAAAAATGAAACTTAAGGAAGATGAAATAAAATAAAAACTACTGAGGATAGAGAACTGCAATTTGTTATGTTCGATGACTGGAGGGTGGATGATACAACATACAAATTTGCAGCCCTCTAGCCACAATAGTTTTTGAGATCTGAGAGTGGACGAAAAAAAGAAAAAAGCGGACGGACAGACATCATGAGAAAAAGGGTATAACTCCACATACAATGACGATAAGACTGCACTCATCGGCAGCCAATATATGCCAAATACAGAAGGGTGAGTTCAGCATAGCTTCATTATTATGTAAGAACAACTAAATGTATATATATATATATATATATATATATATATATATATACATATATATATATATATATATATATATATCTATATATATATATATATATATATATATATATATATATCATAGATTACTCTAATTACTCTAATGAAGATAAAAGGCTCATAAAACACAGATTTATAGGTTGCAACAAACATTTCAGACGCTTGTCTGTGTCCTGTTCACTGGTAAAATATTTTTCCAGTGAAAAAGGGACCCAGACAAAAACATCTGAAAATGTTTTGTTGCAACCTATAATTAATGTTTTATGGGCCTTTTATCATATATGCAAAAATAAAAAATATATTCGTGTTGTATGTATTTATATGTATATATATATGTATATGTACAGATATGTGCGCAAACATATGCGCATATATATATGTGTGTGTGTGTGTGTGTGTACTAACTCTCATCAAAAAAACCTTATGAAAAAATTTCTTTTAATTATTAATTTTAATTCTGTAAAATCTATTTTGTTTCATATTCATCTGTGACTGAAATATTAAAATGTCCAGCTCTCTTTTTAGTTACTTTCCCGACGAAGACATTATTTATTGATTCATTTTTAAAGTCGTCTCCATTTGCATGGTTTCTGGAGCCGGCTGAGTGAGAAGTAGTATTTCCGAGTCACGAACAATTATATCTGTTAGCAGAAGAGGAGGCTTTGGTGAAGAAAGACGCACGGATGAAGAAAAGGACCTAATTTAATTATAGTATATTACAATTTTCCTGTAAAAAGGTTCTTAATAAAAATCAGAATTGAGGAATTCAGAGAGAGAAGAAATAGACACCCGCCATTCACCACAAAGAGGAGGACGAAGCAGAGACCGCACCCTGAGGCAGCCTCCCAAAGGAGGCCTCAGAGTCTCCGAATCATTTTCATCCTTTTCAGTCTGATGTTCGTTTTCACTCAAAGAAATTAGTTACCGGAGGGAAAATCAGAGTTCTAAGGTTCTCGCTTCCCTTATTTTGATCAATTTCACTTTCCCCATTCAGTCTGTGTTGATGGCTGCCTCTTCTTAGCAAGATAACCAGAGACTGTGTTCTCTGACGTGGGTTTGTGTGTTTGTCTGTTTATAGAAGGGAATGGAATATGAAATTGAGGCCAAAGGTCATTCAGTGCTGGAAGGGAACCCAAGTAACAAGGTCTTAAAGGAGGAAAACCTTTTGCAGCTGCACCACGAAACAATAGTCAAGAGAGGGTTGAGGAATACAAGATATGAACGGAGGTACAACAAAAGGAACGACGATCGGGATTGCAGCCAGGGGCCGTAAAGATGCTGCACAGAACCTTAAGTAAAGACTTCAACCTCCCTTCACTTTGTAGCCTCCGACGCCGCGAGATCCCCAAAATTGACCTCAGCATCTTCTTCATCTCCCTTCGGTCCTGTGTCATTCTTTTCCTCCTTCCTTCTCAATGCCGGGATTTCTGAACCACACTTTAACCCAATAAGACAACAATATCTTATTTAAAAATAATGAAGACCATTCGATCACGATAAAATCGTTCGCAAAGACCACAGATCTCAATAAACAAAAACACGGATTTAGTTTTCGAATAACATCGGGGAGACTGAAGCAGAGACCGGTATTACATAGCCACAGTGACTTCCGAACGAGGTGGAACCACACAGCAATAATAAATATTCCTGGGATGAATCCCAGAGGGGGAATCTCATCTTGAACCATCATACCATCGGTAAGCATGACTGGCTTTTACGTTTCATAAATTCATCTGTTTTCTTATTTTATCCTTTCGTGTCAATCAGTTTTTTTTAACGAGAAGAGAGAGAGAGAGAGAGAGAGAGAGAGAGAGAGAGAGAACACTGCATCAGTAATGAACCAGTACATTTACCATTTACCATTAAAGAAGATATACTTTTCTCACAAGAGAACATTCAGAAAACGAAACCTTGGTTCAAAGGATGGGACCCACAAGGTCATTCAGCGCTGTAAAAAATGTTGAGAATTGTTGGTAGAGGAATAAGGAAAGTAAGATGGAAAAAAGAGAATATGAATGGAGGTACAATAAAAGAAATTAAAGGAGTTATAGCTACAGGCCGAGGGGACGCTGCAAAGAACCTCCTTAAGTAATGCCTACAGTGCACAGCGTGAGGTGCACTGTCGGCACTACCCTTCTACGAAATTAGGCTTTTCCAGACATTAACAACTAACATCCTACCGCTATCTCGCGAGCGTGAAATGACTTCAGAGATAAACAAAGAGACATTCACGAATTCTCTCTTTCTCTCCAGCGATGTCGTCGGAAACCTTTGAGACTCAAAGAGAGAGAGAGAGAGAGAGAGAGAGGCGGTACAGTGCAGAGTGTCAGAGACACATCAAAGATGAACGGAAAGAAGAAGAAGAAGAAGAAGAAGGGGAGATAAAAAATCTTCTTTAATCATCATCATCTTCAAACGACTGTCAATAGCAATCATTTTATTTTATCAGCCATTCATCAATAAAGGAAAGACCAAAATGAACTGGAAAGGGAAACCTTAATTTGGAGTTTACAAATATGATTCGCGGAGGCGAATAAGTTCTAATATTTTCAATTATTCTCAATAGCACTTAGTCAAAGCTAGTGTGTGTGTGTGTGTGTGTGTGTGTGTGTGTGTGTGTGTGCGCGCGTGTGCGTGTGTGTGTGTGTGTAGAGAGAGAGAGAGAGAGAGAGAGAGAGAGAGAGAGAGAGAGAGCTAAAAGTTCATTTTTATTACATTTACATTACTTTGAAATATCTTGCAACTTTAATTTCATGTAATTTTCTTCTTCTCAGGTAAGCCTGAAAAGGTGGTCCATATCTCTGGGTGCTGTGAGTAGACTGGCTTTGTTTTATTTTATTTTATTTTAATTTTGGGTGAGAAATTACATCATTTTATGTCGTACTGAAACAGCTGTTACTAGTCTTTATGGCAAATATGTAAGAATATTTATTAAGAGCAAAGCTTCAACTTAAATATTTGCCATAAAGACTAGTAACAGCTGTTTTAGTACGACATAAAATGTTGTAATTTCTCACTCAAAAATAAAATAAAATAAAATAAAACGAAGCCAGTCTACTCACAGCACCCAGAGATATGGACCACCTTTTGAGGCTTACCTGAGAAGAAAACTATTACATGAAATTACAGTGGAAAGATATTTCAAAGTAATCCAAATGTACTAAAAATGAACTTTTAGCTATCAGTCCCTCCTTTCTCTCTCTCTCTCTCTCTCTCTCTCTCTCTAAAAGGACATGAGTCTAGGAAGGCAATGATCATCTAAGATACCGACGACATTTTCCTTTGGGCAACTGGTCCACACCCCGCCCCCCTTACCTTTTTTGGGCCAATGAATCGGAAGGCCACCCACACAAGAGCGAAGATTTTGGGAGCGTATGCACAGAAGTCTCTGTTATGAATCTACTCTGTAAGGTTGTTTGTGTACAAAGGATGATGTTCCATCAACTTTAAACCCCATAAATAAATCATTTATTTCGAAATCAGTTCATTTATCAAGGCTGAATTAAACAGGAAATGTTAAGCTCTCAATTTCTGCCATCCACCAAATCGAGGTCTGCCTCTGATGAACATCCGCAACTGTCTTCCAGAGGCTTCTGGAACAAAATCCTTGTTGGTCACAAGACCACCAAATGGGTCTGCCCTTCTGCGTCCACTTAGATTCTCTCTCCTTTACCTCTGGACTAAAACCAGCATTCCTAAATCACTCGGCTAGCCGACGGGTTCTATTCTGTCCTTCTAAAAGACAAACGGCATGAGAAGATTGTTTTGGGTCACAATACAGATCCTGTGACGAAGACTGATGTCCTAATATCAATCTTCTGGCCCACTCATCTTCCAGGCACCCTCTGGAAGGCGGTGCTGGAAAAGCGGTGGGCCAAACAGACTTTCCCATTTCAGTATTTTTTTGCCCCGTTCAGAACGGAGAGGAAGGAATGAGAGAGAATCATTACTGATTCCTTTCACGAAAGAAAGACAGAGGTGAATGAGAAACAATATTCCCTCGTTTCAAGATACTGGACAATTCATTTGGACGCTGACATTAACGTTATGCGTTTGCAATGAGAGAGAGAGAGAGAGAGAGAGAGAGAGAGAGAGAGAGAGAGTCTCCAAAACCCCACCACTGGACACAAGCACCCTCACACAAAATAATGATCAGAAACTTGCAACAGCCCCTATGACACAAGTGAGAGCAGCAGCAACGGGTCACAGTGAGACCGAAAGAGACCAAATCTGGGAGAGCAAACGAGAGAAGCCCAAACCTTGACACAGATTTCCCAAAGGCCAAATTGTGTGGTCCTTCAGGAGTCTGCAAAGCCTCCATTGGATTCTAACCAGCGCATCCCAGGCTTCATAAATAGTTAGGGGTGGGCCAATTTTCTAGGCCGGGGGGGAGGGGGAGAGAGGAGAGGGGGGTAGACGGGAGAGGAGAGGATGGCAGGGGTGGGGGAGGGAGAGGGGGAGGAGAAGGGGGAAGGGGAAAGTTACTAAAATGCTGTGTTGAAGATTTTCGACATGACAGAATTTCTTAAGCTTTTGTGAATATTTAGATGATTTTATGTTCACTGAGGTAAAAATATTATCAAAACAAGAAGACGACTTCCAATTTATGTAGGTTTAATATGAAGAAGTAGTTTTAGGCTAATACTTATCCTAAAGTAAATACATTATTATTATTATTATTATTTTTTTTTTTTTTTTTTTTTTTTTTTTTTTTTTTGCTCTATCACAGTCCTCCAATTCGACTGGGTGGTATTTATAGTGTGTTCCGGGTTGCATCCTGCCATCCTTAGGAGTCCATCACTTTTCTTACTGTGTGTGCCGTTTCTAGGATCACACTCTTCTGCATGAGACCTGGAGCTACTTCAGCCTCTAGTTTTTCTAGATTCCTTTTCAGGGATCTTGGGATCGTGCCTAGTGCTCCTATGATTATGGGTACGATTTCCACTGGCATATCCCATATCCTTCTTATTTCTATTTTCAGATCTTGATACTTATCCATTTTTTCCCTCTCTTTCTCTTCTTAACTCTGGTGTCCCATGGTATTGCGACATCAATGAGTGATACTTTCTTCTTGACTTTGTCAATCAACGTCACGTCTGGTCTATTTGCACGTATCACCCTATCCGTTCT
>NC_087214.1:37000180-37004596 GCF_015104395.2 Macrobrachium nipponense | reverse complement strand
TGCAGAGAAATAACAACTCAATACGGCAAAGTTAAAACTATTAAACGAGAAAGCATTTAAACTGATATAAAGAACAAAATCATGATAAGTCTTCGGGAAGAAATTTAAATAAATTAAGTTTTGCCATTGTCAAAGTTTACATCAAACAACTTGACTGGTGATTTTAACTTTAATGGAAATATTTTGAACGTAGGACCATAACATTGAGACCTTCTTCTCTCTCTCTCAAAACTTGGAGAATTCATATCCCACACAACCTCTCTCTCTCTCTCTCTCTCTCTCTCCTCCTGAAACTATAGACTTTAATGGGGGCCCTGATCAAATAACACCCCAGAATATGGTGTTACTATTTTTTTCACCATTTTGACATTCTTGTTAAATTCTTCATACTTTCGGTCTATCCTGTCATTAACCTGTCAACATCTCAGCCACTTCCCCTGACCTTCCAATCAAGTCCAGACTCAAATTGGACATAATTTTCTTACTGAAAGTTCCACAATTTTCCTCCCGAGATCTTCACTCGAAGACAATCTCTCAATCACTTTCAGTCGATGTCCCTTTCTCCACAATGGCTTCAGAAGGATTCTCATTTCGCAGGTTCGTCTCTGGTCCGGAAGGAATCATCCTAACAGGATTTTTATTCCTTGTGGAACTCCGTCTATAAGTTACTTTACCGTTTGAAAAACTCCCACCCGATTTCTTTGTGATTTTTCACTAAACATTTTTAAGCAAAACTGTACAGTATTACTATTTACAAAAGACAACGCCATATATTGCGATGATGTACATTGTACGTTTATGTCCGGAACAGTTACTACTCAGAAGTTTTTACCCTCTGTAGAACTTCCATTTATTTATTTATTTTTTGTGAAGCCTTTGTAGCCGTTCCAAACAAAATTAACAGCACACATTTTCAAAAGACAACACAATATATTGTGTTGATGTCAAGTGTCATTAACCTCCGACAGAGCTTCTACTCAAAAGGTAATTCAGCCGCCTTCTTCGTTTTCTGTCCTTTAGTGAAGTCTGAGTACTACCCCACTCCAAACAAAATCAACATAACATTATTTTTTAAATAACGTAATATTATTTTGTTGTTGCAAATTGCAAATGAACGTCCAACACAGCTACTCCTCAAAAAGTTATGGACACACATTAATCTCAAAGAGAACTTTCATCTAACGTAAAAATAGGGATTAAAATGAAGATTGATCAGCTCTCTAATTCAACTTGTTCTTGCTCATTCTCTTTCATCAATTACACAAGCGCGCGCACGCACACACACCAGAATCTGAATTATAATCGTGAAAGAAATATGTAACCATTTGGAGAACAGGTGTGATTAGCCAGTGTTGTTCAATATGAACAATCTATTTGTAAAAGGTAATTTCTTTGCTAGAACCAATTCCTACACAACACTTTTCTTAAAACCAATAAACTGAACAGAAAGTGATGCTCACTGGATTCGTAATAATCATAAAAATATGTTTGTCTTAGTAAACCAAAGCTCTCCCTCAGGGCCCATACTCAAAGGAAGATTTATCTGTTATTTCATAAAGAACATTTAGCGAAAACGTCAGTTTCTGAATTAAAAAAATATGTTAGTGGCAAACTGTAGGCATTCCTTAAGGTTATTTGCAGCGTCCCTTCAGTCCCCAAATGGACCTGAATTATTACTATAATTATAACTAGGAAGGAGGCCTTCTCTGAGGGCAGTAGCATTGAATATTATAGCTGTTTCAACGGCATTTAATTTATATAGAATCTTCTCAATTCTTCTTATTATCTTCTTCTCGTCAGCATGTAGCTGTGTATTAAGTTTCCTAAGGACATGTACAGATTTTCATTTGTCTTAGGTTTATTCCTCTAACGTGTCGACAGCGCACAGGCAGTCATCTATGAGAGTTATACAGTAAAGTGAATTAAGATACGTTTTACAAGTATTTATAGACATGCAAGGTCGTGTACAATCGGTGGGCGGGTCGATGAGCAGGGATTTTAATTGTCGTTGGATGGTAACGAAATCTCTCCCTGAGGCGTGGGTTGGGTGGGTTTGGTTGGGGTACCCACCTCTTGGGCGGCAGGTACTGGTGCATTCTGTACAGATGACACATCTTTCCGCTCGTTCTCTCGCTTTTTCTCTCTCTGCTTCTTCCTCTCTTTCTCTGTCCTCTCAGTTTCTTCTTTCTCTCTCTGCAAATTCCTCTCTCTCTCTCTTTCTCTCGTTCGATCATTCTTATTCTTATCTCTCTTTCTCTCTCTGCTTGTCCTCTCTCTCTCTTTCTCTTTCTCTCTCTGCTTGTTCCTCTCTCTCTCTCTTTCTCTTTCTCTCTCTCTCTCTCGTCTCTCCCCCCTCTCTCGTGGCGGTATACGGAGTCGGTTGGTTTCTTGTGCTATTTCTTCTTATGATGGTAGGAAGAAATTCTGTTTCTTTTACCGTGTTGAATGTCGGCTTTTTCTCTAATATGTGTAATGCTTCAAGATAACGTATGGCGTTTCCGGTCAGGTGCTTGGTCAATCATTTCTATGTTCGTTATAAGTTCAGCTCTTTCTGGTCCTCCTGTTTATGTTTTTCCCTGTAGTGATTGAAAATGGCCCCTTCTTGAAGGTGGCAGGAAAGACGCTTGGGAGAGTCTGTGGTGGTCATCCCGATATAAGAATGGCGGCATCCATCCACCGAGCATGTGAATTCGTAGATGACACCCCTTCTCTTAAACAAAGACGTTTTCTGGGGGCGCTGGGTTGTTTTTGAGAAGCAGCTGGCTGGTTTTCATGTTTTTGTAATAAATTATGAGGCTAATTTTATCACTTTCTGTAGTGGGGGAGACATTTTCACTGATTATTTTTCCTTATAGCCTTTTCGTCTTCCAATATTTGTGGTGCATATGATTTTTATAAAATATCTTTATAGCTCCACTTTGGTTGTTAGTTTCGGTCGTTCTTTCCTGGGTGCCATTTATTTATGGAGTCCCTCGTTTGGCGTTCGACCATGCGTTTGAGAAAGTTATTGTTGATGAGGACTTGTGTAGACCTTTCGATCTCCCTGGTGGTTTCTCTCCACGTGGAACAGTGTGTAAGAAGGGCGCGGCGGACGAAGGCATCTACCACCGATCTTTTATACCTGTCTGGGCACTCGCTGGACCCATTAAGGGCATAGACCCGGTTTGTGGGTTTCTTGTAAACCGTGTTGGTGTATCCCGTAGGGGTCTGCTGTACCCGAACTTCCAGGAAGGGTAGGCACCGTCTACGCTGCGTTCACACGGTAAGTGGAGGACGGAGCATTCTTCAAAAGTCTTTCTTAAAGTTTCAAGGTCCTCTTCTCTGTCAACTCTTATGAAGGTGTCGTCTATGTAGCGGTAGTATTGGGGAGGGCAAGGGATCTTATTGAAAACCCTTTCTTCGACGACACTCATGTAGAAGTTGGCAAATAGGACCCCTAATGGGGGAGTGACCTATTGCCACGCCGTCAATCTGGCAATAATTAATGGGTCCAGCGAGTGCCCTGCTCATCGACCCGCCCACCGATTGTACATGGCCTTGCATGCTATAAATACTTGTAAAACGTATCTTAATTCATTTTACTGTATACTCTCATAGATGACTGCCTGTGCGCTGTCGACACGTTAGAGGAATAAACCTAAGACAATGAAAATCTTTACATGTCCTTAGGAAACTTAATACACCAGGTACACGCTGACGAGAAGAAGATAAATAAGCGAATTGAGAAGATTCATATATAAATTAAATGCCGTTGAAACAGCTATTGTATTCAACGCTACTGCCCTCAGAGAAGGCCTCCTTCCTAATGATAATAATAATAATGTAAAGTCACGATGTTGAATGATACGTGTGGGAGACGTAGAGAGCTTAGTCCTCTCCCACTTTGGAGTTGCAAGATTCTGTTGACCTCTTTTGTCTAAGATTAAATCTGCAATGGGTTTGTGATGCTGCTCCTTTTTCAAGATCATTTCAGACGAAAAGAAAGCAATTAGTAATACTGAGGTTTATTAGGCAATAGTAATTTCATTAGAATAAAAGTGTTGATAACATGATTTTTCATATAAAGGAATTGGTCAGGTTGCAAACACTGATCGCGGATCTGAAGCCCAGAATTGCTTCAGATGTTCTGACAGCTTATTTTTGTGACGACTTTAACTCGTCCTGACATTGTACATTTTGGTTATAGTGCTACTTTTGAATATACCAGAACGAGGCACATGTATTCCGTTCTCCATTGACACCAGAATGAGTGTCATAGCTTGAATAATAACTTCGCAGACAACGTACAAAGTCGAATTAATTCGCACCGTCGAAGAATGTTATGGCGCCTACAAAATGAAATAAATCACCAAATGGAAACCATAACGACATAATATAAACAAAATCTTTTCATTTCGTGCAAATCATGAATGAGCA
>NC_087214.1:36992680-36995180 GCF_015104395.2 Macrobrachium nipponense | reverse complement strand
CACATATTGTGAAAGTGTATGAAAGGGTAATGAAGAAGAAAAATATTATGAAAAACATTTTAATAAAAAAAATAATCTGTTTAATATAGGACAACATGTTTCGTACCCGGAAAAAGTACAACAAACCAACTGTTAGTCCACCGTGAGAACATATAAAAAAAATATGAAAAGCGGAAATGAAACAGATGTGGTTTTATCTAGACTTCGCAAAAGCTTGACAAGTAGACCATAATATATTAGCGAAGAAAATTAGAAAACACAATATCGTGGATAAGTAGGAAGATGGTTAAAAGAATTTTTTACACAACAGAAAACAGATAGTTATTGCAAACAACGAGAAAATCGATGAAGCCAAGGTAATATCCGGTGTGCCGCAAGGTACGGTGTTAGCTGCAATACTGTTTTGTTTTATTATGATTGAAGACATAGACAATAATGTTAAGGATTCGGTAGTGAGTAGTTTCGCCAAAGAGACACAAGAAAAAAATAATAAAAGTTTAGAGAAATTACTTGTGATGAGATAGGAACGCTCTACAAAAGAGCCTTAACAAAGTATATGATGGGCAGAGGTAAACTAGGATGGTATTTAACTCTGATAAATTTTGAATCAATAAATTATGGAGACAGAGAAAGAAAGCTATATGCATATAAGGGACCTAATAATGAGACCATCACAAATAAGGAAGCAGTTAAAGACCTTGTGATGATGAATAGGAACATGTTATGCAATTGATCAAATAGCAACTCTGTTGGGCAAAATGTAAAGCAAAAATGGGAATGTTGTTGACGGCACTCAAAACAAGAAAAAAGCTGAACACATGATTATGCTTTATAAACATATGTTCGTAGTCCACTTGAATATTGCAATATGATATGGTACCCACACTATCAAAAGGATATTGCACAAAAATAGAGTGTACAAAGGTCCTTTACAGCTAGAATAGAAGAAGTTAGGACCTAGACTACTGGGTAAAGACTACAATCCTTAAAAATTATATAATCTAGAAAGAAGAAGAGTACGCTACAATGATATTCAGGCATGGAAACAGATAGAAGGAATAGCCGAAAACATCATGGAGCTAAAAATATCAGAAAGAGCAAGCAGAGTTAGATTTACAGTGCCCAAAACTATACCAGGAAAAATAAGGAAAGCACATAGAATATTAATCCACAAACGCACCAGCATCGATAATGCAACGTCTATTCAATGCGTTGTCAGCTCATACTGAGAATATAACAGAGTGAGCGTAGATGTGTTTAAGAAATAAGCTCGACAAATTATATAAGCTGCATCCCAGACCATCCAAGATTGGAAGATGCAAATATACCGAAGATATACTAGCAAACTCTCTGGTAGACATTAAGAGGTGCCTCCACTGAGGACCTGGGGCAACCCGAACCAAAGATGTAAGGTCTGTAAGGTCTCTCCTCTCTATTTTCTAATCCTCAAAATAAAAGAGAAAGAACGACTTCCAAATGAACTAGAAAACCTTTCAAAATTAGTCAATATCTTTATCTTCACGGAAAACTCTTAAAATGAACAACCAAAGATAATTAAGATAAATAAAATAAACTAACATATTGAAAGATGTAGATTGCTGATGGGCTTGACTAAGAAGATGAAGCAGAATAAGAAAAAATGGTCGACTTACATTTGAAGGTATATAGTATATATATATATATATATATATATATATATATATATATATATATAATATATATATATATATTTATATGTATATATATATGTATATATATATGTATATGTATATATATTATATATGTATATGTATATATAGTAATTATGTATATATATGTATATGTATAAATATAGGATATATATATATATATATATATATATATATATATATATATATATATATATATACCTATATATATATTATTATATATATATATATACATATATATATATATATATATATATATATATATATAATATATAACTGAACCATTATGGTGGGACTTTGAAAAGGGTGCATTTTGAGAAATCAGCAGAAAGCTTCGTGATGATCTAAGGAAGGTATAAATTCCAAGATTCTTAAAGGCAATCCTGGGAATATCCAGGCGATTGATATTCCAGAGGCGTCGAGTCACCTCAAAGTCTGGAAGGGAGGAAGTTGGAGGGACCTCAGCCATCCCCATCCCCCCCTCTCCCCTTCCCTCCCCTCAATCAGACACCATATCCTTTAGGAAATCTTAGGAGAAATAGCAGACTGGATCGAGACCGGCTAAATAAAAATAGAAAACAGAGTTGTAATAAACGGTAAAGATTCAGAATGGGCCCCCGATGTGACAGCGGAGTTCCCAGGGTTTTGTCCTTGGCCAACTCTTATTTTTATTTATATTAATGATATTTGGCCGTAGGATAGCCAAACTGCAAGACGACAGCAAACTGTGTGTAATGCAGCAGATTCAGAGGACAGTAGAAAGTTTAAGAAAAGAACTAAAGAAAACAGGAAAATGGTAAAAATGTTTTGGC
>NC_087214.1:36982680-36985180 GCF_015104395.2 Macrobrachium nipponense | reverse complement strand
AATCGTTGTTTCTAAGTCATACGTGTTATGGCTCTCTAGTCGTCTTCGTTAACCTATTTGCCTGATGGATGGAATTAACTTTGTGGCTCTTGCTTGTACCCCTTCTAATCTATTTATGTCCTTTCTTATATTGGTGACCAAAACTGTACTGCATATTCAAGATGATGTCTTACTATTGATGTGTAGAGCTGCAGCACCGTTTCCTTGTTTCTGTATTTGAACTGCCTCTTTATGTATCCCACTAGTTTCTGTGCCTTCTTTTCTGCTTTTATGTACAGTTTTGGGAGTTTTACGTCCTTGGTAATAATAACCCCAAGGTCCTCTTATGGTTCTACACTATTTATGTAATTCCCAAGCAGCATGTAATTGGCATGAGGGTTGTTTGTTCTCATTTGTAACACTTTACACTTATCCAAGTTAAAAGGCATTTGCCAACTTTTTTACCATTCTCCTATTTTCTTTAGATCTTTTCTTAAACTTTCTTTCTACTGTCTCTGGGTCTGTTGCATTTACACATAGTTTTGCTGTCGTCTGCAGTTTGGCTATCCTGCTAAGTAGTCCTACGGCAATATCATTATATAAATAAAAAACAAGAACTGGCCAAGGACAGGAACCCTGGGGAACTCCGCTTGTCACATCTGCCCATTCTGATTCTTCACCGTTTATTACGACTCTGTTTTCTATTATTTAGCCGGTCTTCGATCCAGTCTGCTATTTCTCCTAAGATTTCCTAAAGCTCTAACTTTTGTCATTAGATTTTTGTGTGGAACTTTGTCAAAGGCCTTTTGGAAATCTAAGTAGAGTACGTACGTGTTTCTCTCTCTCTCTCTCTCTCTCTCTCTCTCTCTCTCTCTCTCTCTCTCTCTCTCTCGCGTTACTCAGAACCCAAAATCCCTTGAACAAGTTCTGGAAATCAGAACTTTTCATCTGGCGCTTAGTCTTTTCTGGTTGGGTCATTTTGTGCCTGGAGATTTTGAGGAATATGTGTGGGCCTCTCTCCTCTCTCTCTCTCTCTCTCTCTCTCTCTCTCTCTCTCTCTCTCTCTCTCTCTCTCAGATTGATTCTTGTTAATATAATTCACCAAATTGGGGAAACCAATATCTGGAATAATGGAACTCAGAAACTTAGCAGGAGTTGACAAAATTGCTGACGAGAGAGAGAGAGAGAGAGAGAGAGAGAGAGAGAGAGAGAGAGAGAGAGAGACCTTACCTTACCTTACAGACCCTTCATCTTGTTTGGGTTGCCCCAGGTCCCTCAGTATGAGGCACCTCTAATGTCTACCAGAGAGTTGCTAGTACATCTTCCGGTATATTTTGCATCTTCCAATCTTGGATGGTCTGTGATGCATTTTAGATATTTGTCGAGCTTATTCTTAAACACATCTACGCTCACTCCTGTTATATTCCTCAGATGAGCTGGCAACGCATTGAATAGACGCTGCATTATCGATGCTTGTGCGTAGTGGATTAATGTTCTGTGTGCTTTCCTTATTTTTCCTGTATAGTTTTGGGCACTATTAATCTACCTCTGCTTGCTCTTTCTGATATTTTTAGCTCCATGATGTTTTCGGCTATTCCTTCTATCTGTTTCCCATGCCTGGATTATCATGTAGCGTTCTCTTCTCCTTTCTAGACTATATAATTTTAAGGATTGTAGTCTTTCCCAGTAGTCAGGTCCTTAACTTCTTCTATTCTAGCTGTAAAAGGACCTTTGTACATTCTCTATTTGTGCAATATCCTTTTGATAGTGTGGGGGGGGGTTACCATATCATATTGCAATATTCAAGTGGACTACGAACATATGTTTTATAAAGCAAATCATGTGTTCAGCTCGTTGCATAACATGATCCTATTATCATCACACCAAGGTCTTTAACTGCTTCCTTATTTGTGATAGTCTTCATTATTAGGTCCCCTATTTGCATATAGCTTTCTTCTCTGTCTCCATAGTTTATTGATTCAAATTTATCAGAGTTAAATACCAATCCTATTTACCTCGCCCAATCATATACTTTGTTAAGGTCTCTTTGTAGTGTTTTCCTATTTTCATCACAAGTAATTTCTCTACTTATTCTTGGTGTCATCGGTGAAACTACTCACTACCGAGTCCTTAACATTACTGTCTATGTCTGCAATCATAATAACAAACAGTAATGCAGCTAACACCGTACCTTGTGGCACACCGGAAATTACCTTAGCTTCATCCGATTTCTCATCGTTTGCAATAACTATCTGTTTTCTGTTGTGTAAAAATTCTTTTAACCATCTTCCTACTTTATCCACTATATTATGTTTTTCTAATTTTCTTCGAATAATATTATGGCTACCTTGTCAAAAGCTTTTGCAAAGTCTTAGATAAACCACATCTGTTTCATTTCCGCTTTTCATATTTTTTTATATGTTTTCACGGTGGACTAACAATTGGGTTTGTGTACTTTTTCCGGGTACGAAACCATGTTGTCCTATATTGAACAGATTATTTTTTATTAAATGTTTCATAT
>NC_087214.1:36935180-36975180 GCF_015104395.2 Macrobrachium nipponense | reverse complement strand
TGATTCTCATTTTTAGAACAATACAGCAGTCTCTCTCTCTCTCTCTCTCGTATAGAAGGAGGAGCGTCAAGCCAGATGCCTTCAGAAAAAGTTGCCATCAATTCACAGTTGTTCTGTGACGCCAGGTAATCGCCATATCAGTCATCTTGATCTGGTGTATTATCATCTTACTTAGAAAACCGTGGCATACTTTCTCATCAACTTGTATCTTTCATATATTTTAACATTACAATAAGTATTATTATAATTAAGATGTCCAAACTTAGCGAGATGGACAATGTGCAAAGATAAAATTGCTTTAAAACAACCTTAGCTCTTTCGTAAACTATGTCAGCAGTCTCTCTCTCTCTCTCTCTCTCTCTCTCTAAATTACTTACGGTTCATCATTTAACGTATCTTTATCGCTGACTTGCATATTCGTATGAAAGACGTTTTTCATTCTTTTCTTTACTTCCTCTCTCTCCTCTCTCTCTCTCTCTCTCTCTCGGAGAGGATACTAGACAGAGAGACAGACGTTACAGACGACTGTTCATGACAGACGGAAGATATTTGTGCCGAATGACAAATGCTTCAAAATGAGCCCAGGCACGAGTGTTTGTGTGTGTTTATAAATAATAATGTACAATAGTTTAATTTTGTAATTATCTGGTCCTATAATGCTTTTCAATCACTGAAAAATGAAGGTACGATTCATTGTATTTGATTGATTTTCCATGCGGAATAATGCGTCTGTGATTTGTGATTTTTTCTTAATCATTAAAAAATCGCGTCTGTTCATTTTGTTGTACTTGCATTGTTCATTAATGCAGTGCCAAATTCCTTCACCACCATTGCAATAACAAACGAGACGTCGGACTATTTTCATTTTACTTTATATTTATTATTTATATGAATGAATGCAGTTTCATGGAATGAATCAAGAGAAATTCACTAACTATATATTTTTTTTTAATTTGGTTCAAATTCCCGACTGCCAAAGAGACGTCGCGATGAAGCTTTTATGGTGAACAGCCTCTTTATAGCCTTTTATATCTCGTTTTTATATCGTTCCTTTTATAGGCTCCCCGTATGTCCTACCTTTGTATCCTACCTTCTTGCATGTCTTTTATATCGTCGTTTTATATCCTCCTTTTTACATCTTACCTTTATATCATCTTTTCATCCTCTTTTATATCCTACTTTTATATCTTCTATTTATATCCTATTTTTATATCCATTTTTATATTTTACCATTATATCCTCTTCTATTATCATTTTATATCCCACTTTTATATCCTCTCATATTCTCTTCTATTCTACCTTCATATCCTTTTTTTTTTATTCTTCTATCATATCCTACTTTTATATCTTCCACAAGACCGTGAGATGGTACGTAAGGCACGTTGGCATGACTGAGCTATAAACTCTGGCGTTGGTATATCCTCCATGCTCATTCATGATTTGCACGAAATGAAAAGATTTTGTTTATATTATGTCGTATGGTTTCCATTTGGTGATTTATTTCATTTTGTAGGCGCCATAACATTCTTCGACGGCGAATTTAATTCGACTTTGTACGTTGTCGTCTGAAGTTATTATTCAAGCTATGACACTCATTCTGGTGTCAATGGAGAACGGAATACATGTGCCTCGTTCTGGTATATTCAAAAGTAGCACTATAACCAAAATTTACAATGTCAGGACGAGTTAAAGTCGTCACAAAAATAAGCTGTCAGAACATCTGAAGCAATTCTGGGCTTCAGATCCGCGGATCAGTGTTTGCAACCTGACCAATTCCTTTATATGAAAAATCATGTTATCAACACTTTTATTCTAATGAAATTACTATTGCCTAATAAACCTCAGTAATTACTAATTGCTTTCTTTTCGTCTGAAATGATCTTGAAAAAAGGAGCAGCATCACAAACCCATTGCAGATTTAATCTTAGACAAAAGAGGTCAACAGAATCTTGCAACTCCAAAGTGGGAGAGGACTAAGCTCTCTACGTCTCCCACACGTATCATTCAACATCGTGACCTTTACATTATTATTATTATTATTAGGAAGGAGGCCTTCTCTGAGGGCAGTAGCGTTGAATACAATAGCTGTTTCAACGGCATTTAATTTATATAGAATCTTCTCAATTCTGCTTATTTATCTTCTTCTCGTCAGCGTGTAGCTGGTGTATTAAGTTTCCTAAGGACATGTAAAGATTTTCATTTGTCTTATGGTTTATTCCTCTAACGTGTCGACAGCGCACAGGCAGTCATCTATGAGAGTATACAGTAAGTGAATTAAGATACGTTTACAAGTATTTATAGGCATGCAAGGCAATGTACAATCGGTGGCGGGTCGATGAGCACGGGCCCTCGCTGGACCCATTAATTATTGCCAGATTGACGGCGTGGCAATAGGGATCCCCATTAGGGGTCCTATTTGCCAACTTCTACATGAGTGTCGTCGAAGAAAGGGTTGTTTTCAATAAGATCCCTGCCCTCCCCAACCCAATACTACCGCTACTACATAGACGACACCTTCATAAGAGTTGACAGAGAAGAGGACCTTGAAACTTTAAGAAAGACTTTTGAAGAATGCTCCGTCCTCCACTTACCGTGTGAACGCAGCGTAGACGGTGCCCTACCCTTCCTGGAAGTTCGGGTACAGCAGACCCCTACGGGATACACCAACACGGTTTACAAGAAACCCACAAACCCGGGTCTATGCCTTAATGGGTCCAGCGAGTGCCCAGACAGGTATAAAAGATCGGTGGTAGATGCCTTCGTCCGCCGCGCCCTTACACACTGTTCCACGTGGAGAGAAACCACCAGGGAGATCGAAAGGTCTACACAAGTCCTCATCAACAATAACTTCTCAAACCGCATGGTCGAACGCCAAACGAGGGACTCCATAAATAAATGGCACCAGGAAAGAACGACCGAAACTAACAACCAAAGTGGAGCTATAAAGATATTTTATAAAAATCATATGCACCACAAATATTTGGAAGACGAAAAGGCTATAAGGAAATAATCAGTGAAATGTCTCCCCCACTACAGAAAGTGATAAAATTAGCCTCCCCATAATTTATTACAAAACATGAAAACCAGCCAGCTGCTTCTCAAAAACAACCCAGCGCCCCCAGAAACGTCTTTGAAGAGAAGGGGTGTCATCTACGAATTCACATGCTCGGTGGATGGATGCCACCATTTTTTATATCGGGATGACCACCACCAGACTCTCCAAGCGTCTTTCCTGCCACCTTCAAGAAGGGGCCATTTTCAATCACTACAGGGAAAAACATAACAGGAGACCAGAAAGAGCTGAACTTATAACGAACATAGAAATTATTGACCAAGCACCTGACCGGAAACGCCTACGTTATCTTGAAGCATTACACATATTAGAGAAAAAGCCGACTATCAACACGGTAAAAGAAACAGAATTTCTTCCTACCATCATAAGAAGAAATAGCACAAGAAACCAACCGACTCCGTATACCGCCACGAGAGAGAGAGAGAGGAGAGATCGAGGGGGGAGAGACAGAGAGAGAGAGAGAAAGAGAAAGAGAGAGAGAGAGGAACAAGCAGAGAGAGAAAGAGAAAGAGAGAGAGAGGAACGAGCGGAGAGAGAAAGAGAGAGAATAAGTAGTATTATCATGTGACATCACTCGAACAGAACAACAACAAAAACTGGTATATTTGGTAGGCAGCATTCTACTCTCTGTCTACCAACATGAAGCTGAAAATTCCTTAAACATTATAGATTGTCTGATAAACGTTAATACAGCATCCAAACTCGAATTACTGACATTGCAAGCTTGAAATTATGAGCAATATATCTCAGGTAGCTTTCACGAACACAATATATTCCATGAAACGTCTGATAGACTCATTTTCATTGGTATTTATATTAATTATTTTCAAAATAAGAAAGGGCGAACCTCCCACGAGAGGAGACCATTTGATAGTTCGGAAACGAGCACTTTCCAATTAAAATGCCGGTGCCTCGTTCTGTCCCAAGTACCGAAGGGCCTCAGGTGACTGTGACGTTTGCAAAATCGTCACTCGAAACTGGATTGGACCGGATTTCATTTCAGAATTGTGGACTACAGACGCCATCTATTGACTGCCCGAAGCAAAATGGTGCTAAAACAGGAAACTGTTGTGCCTTTGATAGTGAGGAGAGATAAATATTGTCGAATAAGTGATTGCAATGACTGCATAAAAAAGTAAAGTATATATTCAAGTATTTATGCCTATTTGTGACTAGCAAAATAGTATTTGGAGCCAAATGCTTGGAATTGTACGAGGGAATTCACGTATCAGGTTCTGGTAACACATTCGCAGCCCTGAATTGTTCGCAGGCAAAAAGCTAGAATTACCAACAACATTAGACTATTACACATATCATTATTGTCTAAATTGTAGTTTAGCTGGGGATGTATTATACAGAGAAGGTTTTATATACTTATTTTTAGCTTTAAGCTCGGAAAACCCTAACATAAATGACATATTTCTTTCGGTTCGTACATGTAAATTTTTCGTGGGTTTGTATGGCTGGCTACATGATTACAGGCTGTACTTACAGGGTGTCAGCACTGCTATTCTTTTTAAGTCTTCTCCTGGCTAAATGATTCCAAACAAAACCATCACTGGGTACGTTCTGATAGCTAATTCGATGACGCATATAATTAAAGCATAAATTTCCAAGAATTAACGTTTTCTTCTTAAAGGTAGTGGTCTGTATATACGAGATTTTTGTAAAACTGATGACCTAAAAGAACTATTATTTGTCCTTCGAGTTTCTCGAAAGTTATAAAGATTAGATTATGCCCTAGGTCTGTAATGAAGTTAGAATATCCTTTATATTAATATCATATAGAAATCCTTAAAATGATGGTGATACTGATATGGGCCACAGGGTAACCAAGTGCAAACGCACTAATTTTATCTTTTTTACCAGGAGAAATTTGGTGTATTTTTTAAGCAAATTGATGGATGTTACATCTGTGTACAATATATATAATTCCAATGTAATTATTCATATTCCCAGGGCTGCTCCTCGATTTCCTATCGTATCCTCGAATTATAATGTTCGTCATTCTGAGTAACAAAATCCGATGTATTTCAACCTCAATTTTCGAATTTCAACGAAATTTAGCAAACTCGAAACATACTTTCAACGAGAAACAATTATTTTTATTGAATATATCTCTAAAATGGCAAAATTTCTATTAAAATAAAATTTAAAGGATTCGTGTCGTTTGATATGAATAGTCCTTGATGTCTCATAAATCCCAACTTTTAAGACTTTTAGATGAAATAATTTTCAGCCTCTTCTACGTCATTTTCTCAGTTTTTGGATCGGAGATGACAAAGTATTCCGTATGAGAATCATTTAACGCCTTTAATTAATTGATTCTCGTAAAGACTACTTCGTCCTTTACCTTTAATTGCATGTTAAAGCCTCCACTAATGTTGGCAATCCTGCTTCCTCTTCGGACAAGGAGCAGCCATTGTTTTGTTACCAGAACGAACTACGTCACTTTCTTGAAAACATTTTACGTTCTTCAAAACCTCCCCTTATTAAGGCTCAATTTTAGATATATACATATTACCTCCTTCATAATATTCATCATATATATCGATGCAGAATTTATTCGTGGTCTTGCAAAACATAATATATAATAGTTTCGTCTTCTAACGACCAAACGTCATCAGAAGATTGTCATAGCACTCAATAGATGTCTTTAGCGGGCAATCTTGAGAAAACATTATATGTAAAAAAAAAATCTTATATTTGGTATACCTAGCACTTACTGCCCTTTATTTAGTATTAATAAGAAGCATTAATCTTCTTTGTATTACTATCAACGCATTTCGTCATCTTATGATATATATATCTTTATTTTTATAGTGATTTTATTTGATTTATGAAATTTACAAGCGAGGGAGACAAGATTACCATAGTTTACCATATACATATTTTTTACGTTTTCTA
This sequence comes from Macrobrachium nipponense, assembly GCF_015104395.2. Taxonomy (NCBI): domain Eukaryota; kingdom Metazoa; phylum Arthropoda; class Malacostraca; order Decapoda; family Palaemonidae; genus Macrobrachium; species Macrobrachium nipponense. Next base: position 36,969,200 of record NC_087214.1, on the reverse strand, counting down.
TTAAGGTAGAAATAATTTTTATAGAAAACAGTATTTTGGGATATTTGGATAACTATAAAAATTCTCTCTCTCTCTCTCTGTCTCTCTACGAAGACAGAGCAAGGAAAATATATAGCTCAATTAAATGAGGCTCGACAAAATACATTTGGCATCTTGTAAACCCCATGTAATTTAGAAGTGACCATACTGTTAGGGTTAGTATCAGTAAGATACCTATCAGTAGCAGGCCATTTCTCTCTTTAGCAAGGAGGAGAGGAATGATAACAAACCTACATGAGTGGATGAATTGGTTTGTTAGGAGAAGAGATCTTCTACCTAGGTGTTTTTTTTTTATTTTTTTTTTTTAGAAAGGAAAACAAAAGTCTTGGCTGCCTGTTATACAGCTATTGCCTCTCCCTGCTGAACAGTTATATAATTTTAATTTCTATGAATGTCTAGTGCTCTGTATGAGTATAATCGCCAAGCTATATGTATGCAGGAACTATGCCTCTCAATGTAAGTAAATATAGCTCCTTTACTATATATCCTGTAGGCTGGAGCCTACATATGTATTAGTATCTGTAAGTGCTTTATCTCGATTATGAAAATTATTATCATTATTATCATCATTAATTGTTATCAGTTATTACATCATTATTATTATCATTATTTACTTAATGATCTGTATTTATATCTGGAAGGGGAGAAATCCTGCCTCCCTTGTATCATATTTTTTTGAACAGATAAGGAAGAAAAGTTCCTTGTTTCATATGTATATATATTTACATATGTATATATATTTATACTGAAATTCAGTAAAGCCCAGCTATTGATAAATTCTATGTGTGCTAAGGGGTAAGCGTGTCCACCAAATATTTCATGGCATCCATACATATGAAACATAATTGCATTCAGATTCTTAATGTTAAACCAGCCATATTATTTAGTTTACCTGCCCTTATAGGCCTTTCAGTGCCCCTAAAAAGAGCTCTAATTTCAACAGTTTTCTGGGGGCGCTCATAGCGGGCCCCCTCACCCCCCAGATGAGGAGGCTCGCTTCGCTCGCCACCAACCCATTGCCCACCCCCCCCCCCCCCCAACACACACACCACAACCTTTTTGGAAACCAGTTACGCCCCTGCATATAGAACCCCACCACTGGGCCCATTAATTAAAAAACTCAAGCTCTCGAAGAATACTGCGATGTTTGTTCGAAAGGTAGTAACAGAAGGTAAAAAGGAAATACAAAAAAGCGGAGATCACTTAGTAGTAAAACTGATAAATTAACAAATAAACGAATGAATAAATAAATAATAATGTATTAAACCTGATGCTAGAAAATGGCGCGCGTTCGTCACATTAGCTGCTCAGGGTTGACTTATCTAACTTTTACTCTTCGGTTGTATTTGTGTTATTAATTAGATATAGATATATGATATAGCTTACAAAGCCTCAGGGATGAAGTCTCTAGGCATACTACTACCCCAAGGCCCTATCAATCCCAGGAAGGCACTGACTAACCACTGCATTACAATGGCAGAAATTGAGATGCCTTCCATATCCAGCGCTTTACTTGATCTTCTGAAATAAATAGTGAAGTTTTTTCGGACGTATCTTCATTTTACGATTAGAAAAAGTTAATATTTACATACTTTAATCATTATTATATTGAATTTTGAAGAATATTCCCAGTTACTTTATTTACCGTTGATAACTTCTTTTTTTTTTAACTTAATACTGGATGCAAAAAATGAAGTTTTCATAATAAAACTAATATTGTAATACTTACCTGAACACCTGAATTAGCCCTCCGTCATGACCAGCCCGAACTATATCCCACACATTTACCCACTAAGTGGGTAATTTTAACTGTCAGTGTTACCAACGCTGCAGGTAAAATCTAGTCAAATGAGTTACCTGTGTTACCGTTGGCAACGCTGCCGCAAATACCTGCCACCAGTGGCCTGTCTCCTCATTCCTCAATTGAATCATTCACTATCAAATTGAAGTGGGGAGGAGGGTGGGAATCATTCAGGTGTTCAGGTAAGTATACAATATTAGTTTTATTATGAAAACTTCATATTGCAATACACTCCCTGAACACCTGAATTAGCCCGATTAACAACATTTAGTCGGAGGCGGGGTCAATCTCATTCAGCCCGACCTGTACACGGAACATACGCAGGTAACTCATAAGCAACCTAGCATGTATAAAAGCATGTATCCTCACCTAGTTATCCAAACTCGGAGGTGTGGATGTTGCAAAGAAAGTTACTTCAAAGTCAGTGTTGATGTCTAACGTACTATCTGAGTCAGAAGTACCTCCCATGTGATAAGCTATACTTCTTATTCATGGAGGCAAAACAAAAAACAAACTCTCCTCACCTGGTTGTCCAGCTCAGTAAAAATGAGGATGCTTGCATAGGAAAGTACCATACCGTCGGTGTCGAGTCCTAGGTACACCGCCTGAGTCTGAAGAACCTCCCATGTGGTATTCTATACCTCTCATGTATGGAGGGGAAATGGTGAACCTCCCATGTGGCTATAGCCTCTATGTATGGAGGAGAAGTTGAGCGTGCAGGACCTTCAGTTCTCTACTGCTCACTGATGTAGATGACTTGTGCTGAAGAAGTAGTTGTTATTCCAAACATGATCATCGGGATCTGCCTAACCTCAAGGGCCTAAGGGACAAAAACACTCTGTCTAAGCTTGACCAACAGAAACAGTAGAGTTCATTAGACTATCACTGCCTCCCTAACTTCTAACACCATAAAGTTCATTTCGACTATCACTGCTTACCTAAACTTCTAACACCTGAAGTTCATTTTAGACTATCACTGCTTACCTAAACTTCTAACACCCTAACTCTACTAAGCCAACTTATAAAAGTTACCGCAACGACAGGACCCCCGAGAGTAACCTCTCTGAAGAACTGAAATTCCTTAAGGTACGGTGTTGTGAAAATCACAACTCTCTCTCAAAAAAAAACCACCTACACAATCGCCGACAGCGAAACATTCCTCTGGAAGCCAAAGGGTAGCCCTCCGCATACTTGCGCCCATTGGATTGACTAAGAACCCATTCTTATGAGTGTCCGGATAGCGCTGAGGCATGATTTAACAATAGTCCCTCCTCTCCTTGCCAAGAACATAGCATAATCCTCAGAAATGTTAGTCTGGTATGCAAACCCCCTCGAAACCAAAGTGAAGAGGTTATCAAACAGTCCAGGCTCAGAGAACCAACTATCAACTCCCCACCACATCCACCACAGAGTGGCTGTGAAGGTGTCTCCAAATACGAGCCATCAGATCCGTAACCCTTACCACAACGAATCAATGAAGGAACCCAATAGAGAAAAACCTCAACTGACTCGTAAACCGGAAGTCGGACTCCGGCAGAGGAGTTACCCACGCTACCTCATACAGAAAAATGATGCTAGCTTAAGTCATTCCCCAAAACAAAAACTGCCCGACTCGCCGAAACCAGAACTACCCTACTTGATGTTTGAGAGGACTGCTGGTTAGGTTGAATACAACATATCAACATTACATGAATTAACTGAGATCCCTCCGGAGCCTGGAATGCGGAAAGATAGAATGGACAAAGTCCACAATCCGTTATACTCGCTTCCTTCGCCGGAGAAACAAAAACAAAAAAAACCCACAACTAGCAAACGAGTCTCTCTTCAAAGGTATCTATCCTCTGTCAGACCTGTCCGGCCACACCGGAACAGGAAACAAACAAAGGAGAAAAGCCGAACCCAGAAAAGCAGCACCCAAGAACCCGGAACCTACTACACCTGCTGCTCGATACCAACGACATAAGATCCCATCATATCTGAGCCTACCGATCCGATTGCGCAACGATATACCAACAAGAAGATCATAAACTACTGTGCAAGTCGTACTCGACTGCGAACAACCCGCACTCCCCAAAGACATCATGATGTAACCCTGCTGTCCGACCGCTGTCCACCCACTCACAAGAGTCGAACTGTCTGTCAACAGTTCCGCAAAACCTGTAAGAGTTAGTCACTCAGACTGCGGATACCATTCACTCTCCAGTGACAGATAACGTTACGCCTGAGCCGAAAATACCTTGGCGATGAACGACCACGCATGCGAGTCACTCCCATACTGTTGCGCCAAACATGTACCAACCAAGACGATGACCTAACCCCCTTGAACCAGTCTCAATTTACTGCGAAACTCCGCACTCACCATTGACTATGACACGAGACCAGAACGACTACAATAGGCGAGACACCCCTTAAGAGCGAAGAAGTCGCAAAACGCGATCCAACTAACCCCCTTTACCAATACGTACTAAACCTAGACTGGAATCCGAAGCAAGTGACGGAAAGAAGTACTCCCAGACACGGAATCAAGGTCGAAACCCCACTTGAAAATCCATAAGGACGGAACAGAAAAGCAGCAGGAAAAAGTTGAGAAAATAAGGAGAGAGAGAAAAGTCCACTACGAGTAACCCACAGGAACACCTAGCGCCAATATTGTGCAGGTGGAGAACTAACTGTGCGGTACGTGCTTTATAAACGGGTTACGAACTGCGGAACCAATGGGAGCCGCAGAAGGAATTACCCAGCTACCCTAAGAAAGGGGCCGAGGGCACAAAAGGTGCTAATTACAATGCGAGACGAACTGCAGAACGTCCCCCGGCCGTAGCCCCCCCCCCCGCCACCCCCCCCCCCCCGGAAATTACCGCGGTAAGCACGTTACGTCTCACACTCCTAAGGTATATAAATGGGAACGAAGAAGGAAGATTACTAACTACCCTATGAAAGGAGTGGGTGGTGACAACCGGTATCGATACAATCAACGATGGCGCAGGTGAATCTCCCAACTGCCGTCCTCCTCAAGACTATCGGAGGGACACATACGTCTCAAAACAAGTAAGGATGAAAATACGGAGTTGCGGAACCGCCTTGAAGCATCAACATCAGCAGCCTGAGAAACTACAGGACCCGTGGAAGGTGCTACGAAGGCAGCCCCTCCAAATATTTCTTCCATTTAACCCGGTGAGAGAGAGAAGAGAGAGAGGAGAGACGAGAGAGAGAGAGAGAGAGAGAGAGAGAGAGAGAGAGAGAGATTGAAATCTTCTCCAAATTTCAGGATGAAACAATGAAACTGGGCTCCTACTGTGATATTTGGTAAATATAAACAGTATGAGCGAGAAGACTCCGAAGCGACATCCGAAGAATGAGCAGCTGAAGAAGGTTGTGTAAAGACAATATAAGTTTTAACAGAAAAACTGGGCGAGAAAAACTAGACCGACTCTTTCCCCATGATAATCTGAGAAACATTAGAAAATCAGGGAAATTATTCAAGACGTGGTCGTGAATACAGTCCGTATTGAAGCTACTGTAATTAACTTGCGTTAATTCGATTTTACGATGGGGTTAGTATTTAAAATCGAAACTACATTGCAAATAAGTCTTCCTATATCTCTCGCGCAGCTGGCGTAGGCAGCATTGTGCATCAGACAGCGAGATTGTGAGTTTAAATAGAATTAATTTAGGCCAAAGGCCGAATGATTGGGAACTATGAGGTCATTGAGCGCTGAAGGGAAAATTGACAGAAAAAATGTTTGAAAAGGTGTAACAACAGGAAGAAAACCTCTGTTGCACAACGAGTCAATTGTTAGGAAGTGGAAAAACAGCATAGTAGAGAAAAAAATGAAATCAGGAAAGTAAGAGAGAGAGAGAGAATATTACAATCGTCTAACTTCTCCACCTCCATAAATTTGCACCCTCTTCTAAGTAAAAAGGTATTATCTTAATGATAATATACTCTTATAACTGCATACTGCTATGAACAACCGAACGAGAACTTGTTGCTAATACGAATCAATCCTATAGCAACATCACTTTATTGTATTGATCGGCGTGCTAAGTAATCGAATCCGATAACAACGTCTGTTTATTGTATTCATCCGCGTGCGACGGTAATTACTGTATTCATGTTATAAATGTAGCCTGAAGCTGATAAGGCAAAATTACGTGCATCAGCAACCTGGATAGAGGTCCCAAGCTTAGTATGAATTCAAACGCAGCCGTGGTAAAATAAACAGTAAACAGCATGCAAAAAGACTCGTTTACTGTTGTTTCACACCGGTAAAGATTAATCAAGTGTAGGTTCGTAATACCTATGAAAACGAGTGAAAAACGAACGGAATCGTTAAAATTACGCATCTAAGCCGAGGGAAAAACTAGCTTCCAATGAGACGTATCAGTCAAATTTTGGCCTTAAATTACATCGTAAGACGAACAGCATGACTTCGTTTTATAAGCTAAGTATCCAGATACTCATTATGGTAACTAGAAACAAAAACATTAGCCGAGACCAAGTGATATGGTTGAATCTGGAGCCAAGGAAAAAAGACTAGCCGGCATCATTGTCTGTTTAAGCCACGCCTCCTCACAACAGTGCTGTTTTGACAAGCTTGTGTAATTGTAATTTAATTGAAAAGTAATAAATTACATATTTCAATTTAATTGAAAATTAACTAAATTACATTTTAAGGTAATAATTAAATAACTTTATTAGGCCAAAATAATTTAATTTTCGAGTTTCACTGTAATTTAATAATACAACTGGTAATTCTTTTGTAACTGTAATTGACATAAGCACAATGTAAATTACTGACAGCCATTAGTCTGTTTAAACGTAAGAAGACGTCATACAACGAATTCCTTATAGTATCCGACATCTAATTATATGCCACAAGATACCAGTATTGACTATGTTAAATGTCCAACATAGTTGAAAACACGTCTCCTTCAAGACGACAAACCTGGCCTAAGTAAGGAAGAGTTGTTACGTTAGTTACGCTAGCCAATCAGGACAAGAATGAGGTGGATACGGCGACGCAAACCCGTATTCGCCATCAGCTGATTCCAGAGCGTGAATGACTGCCGAGTTAGTATTTATACTACGCTAATGATGATACATACAATACACTAAATGCTTTAGTCGGACAGAATCTGATCTTCATTCTGTTGCGATTCAGTTCATTTTGAATTATACTAAGATCGGATTCTCGTTCGGTTTCAATTACATCTGTACTGAATTATCCGTAGTCAGAATGCCTGAGCCTAAAGCGTTAGCCACTATAAAATCACTCTACCGTTATGTAGTACAGCGAATACTTTTGGCTATGGCTAAGGCTACTGTACATATATCATCGTGAACACTAGGCTAGCGGTAGTTAATTTTATTCGATTTCTCTACATAACGAATTATCGTACGTCGATATGCGTTGAACAGAGAATTAGTCGATATTAAAAATTACGCTATCGTTAATAAGCAGGAGGAAAGTAACCTTAAAGACGAAGGATAAGTATTCAACCCTTCAGAACCCGACAGACCCGAAACCAGATCTGAACGGCCAACCATGGCCTAAAAGATTCTGACGAAAGGAACTAGAAGCAAGAAACACCTAATAGGCTCTAAGGACACTGTCCCTCTATAAACTACTACTTATAATAGAAAACCGACCGGAAGAAGCCTGCACTTCTCTTCCTAAACGCTATTTAGCCAATTATCCCTACTCGTCTGTATCAGACCTAAATTTTTTCATTATCCTGAGAAACTTAACAAATCGAGGGGAGGGGAAATCTGCTGCCAAACACTGCCTGCTCCGCGCCGGGGGGCCGGCAGAACCTACCCACTCGGAGGCTTGCGGTTCTCCATTACCCCCAGCACCCGTTAGGGCTGGTTCTGGAACAGGCAGGGGGGCTGAAAAAGAACGATTAGAATTCACTATACTACTAGTACCACTATCTCTATTTTTGTTAAATTATTCGTCAGGCTAGAAATATTCTTAACATACTAGATGATAACCTGTCCACTAATCTCTGGAATAACTAACTAATGTTTCGTTGTCTCCTGACCAAGACAAACATCTCTGACTAGTATTGCACTAAACCTTACTACCACGAAATAACGAAAAGAACGTCGATCATGTATGCGGGTACTCATCCAACGCTTGAAGGGCGTGCAGAGCCGATGAGCACCAACATATCCAGCAGTAGAAGGCTCGATCGTCGAACTGTAGATGAAGTAGAAGCAGAGGCGTTTGCAGTCGGCGACAACGTTATTTTAGAGCCGATGAGCACCAACATATCCAGCAGTGGAAGGCTCGATCGTCGAGGCGTTTGTAGAAGGCAATGACGTTTATTTCCTAACTTTATCCATAGCGAGTACAAAGTAGCTATCCAAAAGTGAAACGTGGGAAAAAATTCGTGTTTGTAACCAAGATGCGAAAAACTCTTTGAGTGGGTCGGGCGGGTAAATGACCCAAAAGTTCGCCTGATGTGGGGACTGATCCGCCACAGCCAAGGCGAACAAAAAACAATTGAGGGAATGAGGGAGACAGGCACTGGTGGCGGTTAGGTATTTGCGGCAGCGTTGCCAACGGTAACACAGTAACTCATTTGACTAGATTTTACCTGCAGCGTTGGTAACACTGACAGTTAAAATTACCCACTTAGTGGGTAAATGTGTGGGGATATAGTTCGTGGGCTGGTCAGTGGACGCCATGGGCTAATTCAGGTGTTCAGGGAGTGTATTGCAATAAATTAACTATTACGGATCAAATTTCTTTCTGAAAAATGGAGGGTTTCGTCCTCACCAGCCAATGAGAGGTTGTTTAAGAAGACTTCTTGCCAAAACCGAACAATTTCAGCAATGAAAGGAGGCGTTAAAAACATTGTTAATGGTGTAGGCCTCTGCTTGGTCAAAGCAATTCCTATCCCCATTCCGCTTTGGAAGACTCAGTGACTAAACACGAAGTTGAGTCACGACAAGTGGACGTTTTTGGAAGTGAACGTTTTTGTAAACAAATGCTCACGAGATAGAGGAAAGGACTTTGGTAAAGGAGAAGGCATTTCAGGTCAGTCTTTCTTACATTCTAAGACAATATTGTTGTTGCTGTAGGCTTCGTATGTTTGGTTAACAATTGGCTAGCGTGAAAATGTCCTCTCGAAGGAGTGTTGTGGTCCCTCAATTGGAATTTTGCAGTTTTTAAAAGTAGTTTGTAGACTGGAAACCCTTCAGAGCTGGACGGTCACTTCGTAATTCTTAAAACTTTACGGTAATTCTAAGCCCTCATTCCGCGGTAAAGTAGACAATGGCAGTTGACGTTTTCCTACGTTGTTTTACTTACTGAACAAGAATTTAAAGTAATATTTATTCGGACGACTGTAATTAACCCCCAGGGGCCAGTACTAAACACAGCGAAATACATTGAATGTCCCAATCCCTCGTGGATGTCGTATTCGCGGTTACGTTGCTTGCAGGGTAATTCTAAAGAATAGCTCTGCACGGACTGCATGGAACGTAACCGCGGATAAGACATCCACTAGGGATTGGGGCGTCCAATGTATTTTGTTTCGTGGTTTAGTACTGGTCCCCTGGGGGTTAATTACAGTCGTCCGAATAAATATTACTTAAATTCTTGTTCAGTAAGTAAAACAACGTAGGAAAACGTCAACTGCCATTGTCTACTTTACCGCGGAATGAGGGCTTAGAATTATCTTCAAATATGGCCATAAAAACGGAAGTTCTTTCTTTGGAAGCTTGAATTTCAATTTCTCTGGGGGTAGGATCTATGGTGCTTGTTCCATATGAACAGAGTTCATCTTCTGAATAATAACATATTGTATATAGTTTTGCCCCAATTTTTCCTAGGATTGGATCTACGGATGCTAGGTGATTGGCGTCGGAAATTTACGCGCACATGTATTAGGGCTAGTGCCTTGTATGATAAGGCGCCCTATGAGGTAATGTTAGACTAGCGATAATCTATACGCTAAGTCGGTTGGTATTGCACTTCCATCTTCAATGGAGTGTCTGGGGTTTTGTAGATCACTTTAACGAAGTCGGGTATTAATCTTTATTACGACGATGTGTTAAAAACTGCATGGTTCGGTGAGGTTCTTGTAGAAAACACTAAGTATAAAATAGATATTTATTTCTTCTGAAGTTTCACATGGTGAAGATCAGGTATGATTGTACAAGTCTTCTAATAACGATAGCTTGATCGCTTCTGCCAATGATGATGGCTAATCCTATTCCTCTACATGATAAAGCTTAGGTAAAGAGGTACAGGTCTTCTAATGACAATAGCTAACTCTGTTCTGCCTGTCTACCATCTCTGTTACAAGTTATGAAGGAACAGACAGTAGTTCGAACATATGAACATACTATCAGATGACATAGTTTCATACGAACACACAATCGAATGAGACACGCTACAGATCACGTAGGCCGTTTGAATAATAGGTCGGGGTAGTTGTCTCAAGCAGGGAGCTTGGACTAATGTTTATAAACAATTGAATGACTACAGGTGACGGCATGTTATCTTAGCTTACATACTTATTGTATACGTCATCTTTAGCGTCTCTAGTCTGATCACATTCTGCAAGACAATCTGGTTGACGACCTCTTTAGTTTTTAGACCTTTTATATAACATGGACTAACAATTCCATATTTTTATTATGTAAACACTTACATTAGCTCGGTCAGCTACCAAACCAACTACTGAATATTACTCAAACTTGACTTGCATTTGACTTATAGGAGTGTGATACAGACACTATGTGAATATATATATATATAAGTAAATAAAAAAAAATCATGGTGTACATGAATTGATTCAAGTAATAAAATATAAAACAATGATATTGGTAAATAATAGTGATCACATGATATATAATGATACAGTTTTTCACTTCATCTCTTTAAGATACTTATGCTACAGAAAATACTAATGTACTCTGATAATAATTGCAATAGAATGAAGATTAACATGATAAAAATCATATTTTAACTGATAAAAATTTCATATATGAATTGATAAAGTTATTAATGTTTATGCTGATTGATTCGTTGATTTTTATGCTAAATGTTTATATCTGCGGATATTGTTAAGGTAAAAGGTAACTGATTGATTATAGGCTACCTGATTTGTTTATACATATGTATATTGGATTCATATAATTTATGATTAATATATGTGCACTTTAAATAGATTCCTATTGCGTACACGCAAAGATATATTTAGATTCTGTTATTTATGATCATTTATATAAGAGATTCCTATTGCGTACACGCAAAAATATATTTCGATTCTGTTATTTATGATCAATATTATAATATAGGATACATGATCTTTATATATATTAGGATACATGACCGAGGTTATACTACTTCACTTTTAACTAGCTTTCGAACAACTTTTCGTCCATTACACAGTTCCAGACAACCACCTTTAGCCAATTGAAACGGCCTTTTCCAATGGTTAAAACAAGGGGGAAATTCTTGCTGGGCGGTCCAACGTTTCCATTTTGCGCTCATACTTATTCTCTGCATCCTAAGCTACACGATTACGTTCGCGATGAATAAAAAAACATCCCAGCACGAGTCCTTTGCCAGCAAAGTAGAGTTGAATATCCTTCGGGTCGTATTTGTCGGAAGTAATGTCCCTTTTTGTAGTCGATTCCGACAGTAGCCGGAGCTTCCGCATTAAAACGAGATTAACGACGAGATACGGTGTCGGTCGAAGAAGTCCATGAAATTCCTTTCACATTGTAGGCGGTTGTTACTTGACTGTAGTCGTCCGCTGCGACGAACGATTTTTTGAAGTTGCGATGTGAAACTCTCGTACTGCAGGATACTGTAACCAGGTTCCATTAATCAGCTGCAAGTGAAATTATACTTGTCACAAGGGCAAAGTAAATTCAGACGACATCCAAAATACAGGGGAGGGGAGAGAGCCATTTAGACCAGACTTAACCCACATGAATTCGCTGATATTTTGGAATTCAGAAGAGGTCCGCTGGTACAACTTTTTATCCATGGCATTAACAATGAGTGAACCTATCCAGGTCTATGATGACTCGTAAAAATATCCATAATTATAAAAATAAATAGATATCAATACGAATCTCAAAGAAAATTCGTATTTACTGGTAGTAAGTTACTAGACAAAGAAGTGGAAAATGGAGCTATTTGTAAGATTGCCAGGCAGCATAAGAGTCAAAGAGAATATTAATCATGATTCTATGTGCCCTAACAAAAGTTTCATATTCAATTTTCTCGTGCGCATCCTCTGAGTTAATTTTTAAAAAACTTTATTAATAGGAAGGAGATGCAACGAAAAAAACCCACTATGTAACTAATTTTCTAAATAAACTTTGGGTTTTCAAGAAATGTGACATTTTTCCCAATGAATGTTTACTTGAATTGTAATAGGCTAATGTTACAAGTAAATATTTCATATTCATATCGTGATACTTCCAAATGTCTATGAGGTTTCAGAAAAAATTAATTCATTTTGATGTTATAGAAATTCTATTTCCTTATTTTGTTTATTAATTTTAAAATGATTGCAAGTTGTATTGCGCACACCGATAGACACTTGTACCTAAACGTCTGCCTTGCCCATGAGAAGTTCGGGCTAGGCATTCCTTTCTCCAGTCAATCTGCTTTGCAATCGCGAGATGAAAGCCTGTGTAAGCAGATTATTGAGGTTAAAAGGAACAAATGCTGATACGGCAATGATGACGTCGTCACTTGGCAGGAGATTGCTCTCAGCCAGCTAAGAGTTACTTGACTTGCTGTAAGAGATACGACTTTAGTATTTTCAAATGATATTTCAGTGTTTTAATTCTCCACCCGCATGAGAAGAATGTCTGTTAAAAAAAAAAAAAACAATAGTACCAAAATTGAACAATATATTAGTTTCATGTTGGCATTATGTTAAATAAATATTCCTTATTCAAACTATATGAAAAGGTTTCCAAATACGAATTCTATATACGTATATTATTAGCCCTGTATAAGATCATATAGGATTATTCCATAGATAACATTTTCACTTCTAGACTTCCTGACTTTAAAATCTCTTTTATTTTATTTTATTTATTTATTTATTATTATTTTATTTATTTATTTATTTATTTAATTTTTTTTTTTCATTGACTACGAATATAAATCACCGGGACAGACAATATGTCAGTAGGTTTTGATATGTGTTTTTGAACTTTTAGCTTATTTGTCCATTACTAAAGCGTTAAGTTAGAGTTCAAATCTTTACGCATATATATTTGGATATTTAATGGTTACGTTTTTGCTTATTGATATTGTCGTGATTTCCTTTTTTTATTATAATTTGTAACCCTTCCGACTTCTTACGGAGTGTATTATATTTGACTCCACTTGTATCCATATTTTATTATTTTATATTTATATATTTATTTATTTATATATTTTTTTATATTTGATGAAATTAATGGTTGGCTTGAATATGTGGAAAGTGTTCTAGCGACGTACCGTATAATGGCTACTTGCGGCATCAATTCTATAGATACAAGATATAAATGATGGAAAGGTATTTAAAACCGCGAGAACCGCTATAATCCGGTCGGATCCAATATCACGAGTTGTAACTCGTAAGACATTGACACTTCCTATTTAATTAGCCGTTTTATTCTACTTACCAAACGCCGATTGACTCTGGGTGATAAAATAAAAAGATTATTGGTTTTCTTAAATGGAAAGGAACTTCATCCACCGAGTGTTTAAGGAGATTATTATTGATTTTACAACCACCCGAGTCACAGATTATTATGTGCTGAATTCCATATTTACTGATTTAGCACTCATAAATATTCCTAACGCACTCAATTTCGGTGTTTGTTTTTAGTGCTATTAATTCTATATAACGTGTCAAGGAACTATTAACACTAAGAAGTGTTTATTCCCTCTGTCAGACTCGTAATTCTGTTAATAATTCTACGTATATTCTTTCAAGGATTGATTTGGCACAGGATAGGCCCCCTAAAGCTGACAGGTTGTTCTTAGTGTATCCCTTGTTTTTTGCATGACACTGTTTACAATTAGTTATGTGCTTTTTATATCTGTAAGCATTGTAGGCCAGAAAACAGTGATTTTGGCTTTCTGTGAAAAAGGATGGAACCCTGGATGACGGAATGCAACCAGTTTATGACGATTGGTATGAAAAAGATTATTACTACTACCTGGTCATTAGTCATCTGCTGTGTTCTTCGGGTTTTCCTCGTCACAGGACCTACATATAATATTACATTGATTACATTATTCTGATACACATACTTTAAATGTACTTTTGCTTTAGGGTTTCTGCTCAAAAGGTGTTTATTGTTTTTTTGCTTAAGCCAACTGACCTGTTTCCGTTTCGAAGTGTTTATTGTTTGGTGTTATGTCTGTTGACTTCTTGCTTTGTTCAGTTGTAACAGTTCTGCGCTCCAACCCAGATATTCAATGCTCGCGATCTCTTGGTTAAGGAATTTTCTTGTTTAGATACGGTTTTAACAATAGGCACGGATGTTTCTATATCTTTTGTTTAGTCCAATTAATGGTTCTTTGCTGTATGATGCGGGATTGCGGGATAATGCGTCAGCTATGATATTTGCTTTCCCAGGTAGATATCTTATCTTGGCTCCAAAGACCTGAATGATCATTTGTCACCGAGTTCCTTTTGGACTGTGATTAAAGCCTTTGAAAAAACTCTCGGTAAAGGACTCATGTTCAGTAAGGACTTTATCAGGATAGCCATAGATTATGAACTTAAAATAATACTAGTGAGTTAAGATACCTAGCCCTTCCTTGCCTATTACTGTATATTTACTTTCAGAGGGCTTTAGTTTACGTGAATAAAAAGCTATAGGGAAGAACTGTTTATCATATTACTGAAGTAATACCCTCTTACCCTTGGTCTGAGGCGTCTGTTGCAATAAAAAAAAAAAATTCCTTATTTAAGTCAGGGGATTTTTAAGTTAGGTAAGCTGCATTTTCCGCTTTTAAGATATTGAACGCCTGTTGATGCTTTTCAGACCATAATAAATCTACGTTCTTCTTCTAAGTATCTGTTAGGAGCTGTCATGATTGAAGAGTTACATATTTTACATACGATTGTAATACCCACTAAAGCGCGAAAGTGCTGTATCCCCCTTTTACGTTAATAAGTACCGGAAAGTTATGAATAGCCGACACCTTACCATGGACTACTTTAAGACCTTGACCAGACACATAAAAACCTAGATAAACATGTTCGGTTTTAAAAAACTCTCATTTAGATATTTTACTCTGAGATTATTTGTCTTTGTCTCTGTAGCACTAGCTCTACTTTATGTGAATGTACTTCTAAGGTATTAGAAAAGATTACAAGATCATCCATATAGGCATGTAGGTTATCCCCTAAAAGTCTCCAAACACTATATTGTAATTGGGGCGCAACGTAAGCCGGAGGCATACGTAAAAAATTGATAATGTCCCCTGGGTGTGCTGAAAACGGTGTATGAGGTACAATCACTTAGGTAATGGTATCTGGTAAAAGCATTAAGTAAGTCCAAGTTGTTGTGAAAAAAAATTTATTCTAACCTAACAGAGATAAGATGTCGTCGGTACATCGCACTGGAACTATCGGGAGTCGTTTCTTGTTTAAGCGACAGAATCTACGCAGATACGCGAAATCCGATCTTTTATGGCATGACATTTGAGGGAAAACAAAAATTATATGGGCTTATTTGATTTCTAATGACTCCTATTACTAACATTTTTCAACTTCGTCATTTATCTCTATTTTGAAATTTCATTGAGAATCTATACGAAGGTACGTAAATATCTTTATGTTTGTCCTTAGACCGTATTTTGTTTTCAATGACATCCGTTTTCTCCCAGAGATCACTCGCTAGTGGAGAAACTTCCTGGTATTCAGGTAGAAGATAAAAAAAAATTCCTGCTGAATCACCTCTGCTTGAATGACTTTACGGATATTACTTTAGATAGATTATCAGAGAGATTCATCCACGACTGGTTTGGGCGTGATTAAAATTAGCAACATAAAAAATGGGCGATATTTATAACTTCCGTATCCACGATATGTATACTTTTAGGGCTTTGTTCGCGGAAATCGTTATATTTCAGAGTGTCGGGAAGGATTAAAATTTCATTTCCCAGCAAAGTCTTTTTACACGCACTAAGACGTTCGAGGGTGCATGTTTCTCGAAATTTTGCGTGCAAAGTGCGACTGCGGTTGTGGGAGAATTCTGTTGGGTCATTTGAACAATGTTACGATTTATGAGACAAATGTATAGTTCCTTTATATAAGTTATTATTTGATTAACTGTCTCATTTTTGTCAAACGGATTTTTAATATGTTTGGAAGGTTTATAGGATTTCCCTTTGATAAACACGCCTTATTTGCAGGATGTAAGATAATATTTTGTATACCCATAGATGGATCTTACAATTACACTACATACAGATCAACGTTTTTTTATAACTATAGAGGTATCTGTAAACGCTCGCTTATCCGGACTTCTCATTAGGGAAGTTCGAACAACAGACGGTGAGTCCGTAAATACTGGTAATTAATTGTACTAAAGGAATAAATAAGATATTCTAATTTTTACGGCGCGTACAGTCGGGCTTAATCCACCAGTATTTATTATAACTTAATGTATTAAAATTACTAGAACCTGCTCTGATTACTTGATACTGTCGTGTGATGCATAGGAAAAATCCTTTTTAGTTCGAAAAGATATCGTATGTATGAACCAACATCGCTTTTCCCCACTCTGCTAGAGTCGCTTATTGTGTGGAATTTGCTTCGCTTGAAAAACTCGGTCAGATTTAACTAACCTTGACCGCTTGACTAGGTGACACAGTCACCGAGTTTGCTTGTTTGATTCTGAAACGGGCTACTGTTTCTATTTCTTTCTGTAATAATTAGGATCCTTCTCTTATTACCATCGGCAATGAATGACGAACTATTAGGAACTGAGCGATTACTAATTAAGACGAGTTATCTCTACTGCATTCAATCTTACTGTTTGTACTTCATTCTTTGCTAAAATTTGAAATAGTGAGGGATCCTGTCAGCGCATTTAGCTGATGAAAGTTTTTTACAGACATGTTATTCCTTGCAATCCAGCCATATTTTTAAAGTTAAGTTGAGTCATTGAGGTTCGATATTTTATATAACTCAAAAAACTCAAGGCTAAAACTGCGATCGGGACTTTGCAAAGGAGCATTTATTGTCATGACCTCGAAATAGTGTTACCTCTAATTTATATAGATTTGTACGGGTGTTCCACTTGTGTTTTTGTGTGTTTTCTAATCACTACCGCGGTGCTTAACGACCCTATCCATGCATCTGTATAAATACAGACGTCCACTGCGTAAACGCATATTCACTGTTTAATATGATTTGTTACGTAAGGGATTAATAATCACCCAAAATGATAAAATTAACATAGTATATGATTATGATATTTCAGTAGAACTTCTGGAAACAGACACTCAAAGATAAAAACTCGCAGTAGCGAAATCTCAATGATATAGATAATTTCTGTAAAATAGTAAGATAAGAATGTCTCGTAACTTCAGCAGGAATAACGAAATTCTACCTGTAAAGGAAACACTCAAGTTACTCCAAATGAAATAAAAATTGTACTTAGCTTGCTTTTGTGGGAAGTCACGGTGTTCCGATAACGACACACGGCCTTGGTCCTCCTTCTCTATTTAGCGGTTTGGCTTCAGTTCCCCCGTGCACCGTTGTTTCGATGATTCGAGAGCCCTTGAAAGATCCGATGCTGCAGACGCGCCTTCGGTTTGTTTCTTGCAGTGCCGGAAACGCTCACTAACGATGTTTTTCTTGAATGATTCTAATGAGAGACGAAGCGTTGCGTTGTCGTAGGAAAACAAAAAGGACACGTCGGTTTTGTTTCTTGAAGTTATTCACTAATGATGATACTAAGTTGCTTGAAGAATCTCTTGCTTTCGTCGTCGTTAAAGAGTTCTTATTGTTTTCTGAAGTCGCTCACTATGTTGCTTGAAGAATCTGCTGCTTCCGTCGTCCGTTGACTTCTTATGATACATGATTTATTATTCTGGTTTTTCTTCGTAGGACGTTGTGAGTTTCTTCTGGTACGCTGCCACCAAATATTAGGGCTAGTGCCTTGTATGATAAGGCGCCCTATGAGGTAATGTTAGACTACGATAATCTATACGCTAAGTCGGTTGGTATTGCACTTCCATCTTCAATGGAGTGTCTGGGGTTTTGTAGATCACTTACGAAGTCGGTATTATCTTTACGACGATGTGTTAAATCATGGTTCGGTGAGGTTCTTGTAGAAAACACTAAGTATAAAAATAGATATAATTTCTTCTGAAGTTTTACATGGTGAAGATCAGGTATGATTGTACAGTCTCTAATAACGATAGCTTGATCGCTTCTGCCAATGATGATGGCTAATCCTATTCCTCTACATGATAAAGCTTAGGTAAAGAGGTACAGGTCTTCTAATGACAATAGCTAACTCTGTTCTGCCTGTCTACCATCTCTGTTACAAGTTTATGAAGAAAGGAACAGACCAGTAGTTCGAACATATGAACATACTATCCAGATGACATAGTTTCAATACAGAACACACAATCGGAATGAGTACAACGCTACAGAATCACGTTAAGGCCCGTATTTGAATAATAAGGTCGGGAGGTTCCGGGATAGTTGTCTCAAGCAGGGAGCCTTGGGACTAATGTTTATAAACCAATTCGAATGACTACAGGTGACGGCATGTTATCTTAGCTTACATACTTATTGTATACGTCATCTTTAGCGTCTCTAGTCTGATCACATTCCTGCAAGCAATCTGGTTGACCTCTTTAGTTTTAGACTTTTATATATATGGACTAACATTCCATATTTTTATTATGTAAACACTTACATTAAGCTCGGTCAGCTACCAAAAACCAAACTACTGAATATTACTCAAACTTGACTTGCATTTGACTTATAGGAGTGTGATACAGACACTATGTGAATATATATATATATAAGTAAATAACAAAAAAATCATGGTGTACATGAATTGATTCAAGTAATAAAATATAAAACAATGATATTGGTAAATAATAGTGATCACATGATATATAATGATACAGTTTTTTTCACTTCATCTCTTTAAGATACTTATGCTACAGAATACTAATGTACTCTGATAATTGCATAGAATGAAGATTAACATGATAAAAATCATATTTTAACTGATAAAAAATTTCATATATGAATTGATAAAGTTATTAATGTTTATGCTGATTGATTCGTTGATTTTTATGCTAAATGTTATATATCTGCGGATATTGTTAAGGTAAAAGGTAACTGATTGATTATAGGCTACCTGATTTGTTTATACATATGTATATGGATTCATATAATTATGATTAATATATGTGCACTTTAAATAGATTCCTATTGCGTACACGCAAAAATTATTTAATTTCCTGTTATTTAATCACTCAAAATATATTTCGATTCTGTATTTATGATCATTTATATATAGGATACATGATACCTATATATAGGATACATGACCGAGGTTATACTACTTCACTTTTAACTAGCTTTCGAACAAACTTTTCGGTCCAGTTACACAGTTTCCATGGACAACCACCTTGTTTAGCCAATTGAAAACGGCCTTTCCAATGCGGTTAAAACAAGGGGGACAAATTTGCCTGGGTCGGGGTCCAACGTTCCATTTTGCGCTCATACTTATTCTTTCTGCATCCTAAGCTACACGATTACGTCGCGATGAATAAAAAAAACATCCCAGCACGAGTCCTTTTGCCAGCAAAGTAGAGTGAATATCCTTCGGGTCGTATTTGTCGGAAGTATGTCCCTTTTTGTAGTCGATTCCGACAGTAGCCGGAGCATTCCGCATTAAAACGAGATTAACGACGAGATACGGTGTCGGTCGAAGAAGTCCATGAAATTCCTTTCACATTGTAGGCGGTTGTTACTTGACTGTAGTCGTTCCGGCTGCGGACGAACGATTTTTTGAAGTTGAGATTGGAAACGATCGTGAAACCTTATCGTACTAGGCAGGAACTGTTAACCAGGTTCCAATTAATCAGCCTGCAAAGTGAAAATTATACTTGTCACAAGGGCAAAGTTAAATTCAGACGACATCCAAATACAGGGGTGGGAGGGGAGAGAGCCATTTAGACCAGACTTAACCCACATGAATTCGCTGATATTTTGGAATTCAGAAGAGTCCGCTGTACAAACTTTTTATCCATGGCATTAACAATGAGTGAACCTATCCAGGTCTATGATGACTCGTAAAAATATCCATAATTATAAAAAAATAAATAGATATCAATACGAATCTCAAAGAAAATTCGATATTACTGGTAGTAAGTTACTAGACAAAGAAGTGGAAAATGGAGCTATTTGTAAGATTGCCAGGCAGCATAACGAGTCAAAGAGAATATTAATCATGATTCTATGTGCCCTAACAAAAGTTTCATATTCAATTTTCTCGTGCGCATCCTCTGAGGTTAATTTTTTAAAAAACTTTATTAATAGGAAGGAGATGCAACGAAAAAACCCACTATGTAACTATTTTCTAAATAAACTTTGGGTTTTCCAAGAAAATGTGACATTTTCCCATGAATGTTTTACTTGAATTGTAATAGGCTAATGTTACAAGTAAATATTTCATATTCATATCGTGATACTTCCAAATGTCTATGGTTCAGAAAAAATTAATTCATTTTGATGTTATAGAAATTCTATTTCCTTATTTTGTTTATTAATTTTAAAAATGATTGCAAGTTGTATTGCGCACAACCGATAGACACTTGTACCTAACGTCTGCTTTGCCCATGAGAAGTTCGGGCTAGGCATTCCTTTCTCCAGTCATCTGCTTTGCAATCGCGAGATGAAGCCTGTGTAAGCAGATTATTGAGGTTAAAAAGGAACAAATGCTGATACGTCAATGATGACGTCGTCACTTGGCAGGAGATTGCTCTCAGCCAGCTAAGAGTTACGTTACTTGCTGTAAGAGATACGACTTTAGTATTTTCAAATGATATTTCAGTGTTTTTAATTCTCCACCCGCATGAGAAGAATGTCTGAAAAAAAAAAAAAACAATAGTACCAAAATTGAACAATATATTAGTTCATGTTGGCATTATGTTAAATAAATATTCCTTATTCAAACTATATGAAAAGGTTTTCCATACGAATCTATATACGTATATTATTAGCCCCTGTATAAGATTCATATAGGATTATTCCATAGATAACATTTTCACTTCTAGACTTCCTGACTTTAAAATCTCTTTATTTTATTTTATTTATTTTATTTATTATTATTTATTTATTTATTTATTTATTTAATTTTTTTTTTTCATTGACTACGAAATATAAATCACCGGGACAGACAATATGTCAGTAGGTTTTGATATGTGTTTTGAAACTTTTAGCTTATTTGTCATTACTAAAGCGTTAAGTTAGAGTTCAAATCTTTACGCATATATATTTGGATATTTAATGGTTACGTTTTCTTATTGTATTATCGTGATTCCTTTTTTATTATAATTTGTAACCCTTCCGACTTCTTACGGATGTATTATATGACTCCACTTGTATCCATATTTATTTTATTTTTTTATATTTATTTATTTATTTATTTATATATTTTTTTTTATATATTTGATAAATTAATGGTTGGCTTGAATATGTGGGAAAAGTGTTCTAGCGACGTACCGTATAAGGCTACTTGCGGCATCAATTCTATAGATACAAGATATAAATGATAAAGGTATTTAAAACCGCGAGAACCGCTATAATCCGGTCGGATCCAATATCACGAGTTGTAACTCGTAAGACATTGACACTTCCTATTTAATTATCCGTTATTCTACCAAACCGATTGACTCTGGGTGATATATATTATTGGTTTTCTTAATGGAAAGGAATTCACACACGAGTTTAAGGAGATTATTTGATTTACACCACCCGAGTCACAGATTATTATGTGCTGAATTCCATATTTACTGATTTAGCACTCATAAATATTTCCTAACGCACTCAATTTCGGTGTTTTGTTTTTAGTGCTATTAATTCTATATAACTGTCAAGGAACTATTAACACTAAGAAGTGTTTATTCCTCTGTCAGACTCGTAATTCTGTTAATAATTCTACGTATATTCTTTTCAAGGATTGATTTGGCACAGGATAGGCCCCTAAACTGACAGGTGTCTTAGTGTATCCCTTGTTTTCATGACACGTGTTACAATTAGTTATGTGCTTTTTATATCTGTAAGCATTGTAGGCCAGAAAACAGTGATTTGGCTTTCTGTGGAGGGAACCCTGGATGACGGAATGCAACCAGTTTATGACGATTGGTATGAAAAAGATTATTACTACTACCTGGTCATAGTCATCTGCTGTGTTCTTCGGTTTTCCTCGTCACAGACCTACATATAATATTACATTTGATTACATTATTCTGATACATACTTTAAATGTACTTTTGCTTTAGGGTTTCTTTTGCCTCAAAAGTGCTTTTATTGTTTTTTGATTAGCCAACTGACCCTGTTTCCGTTTTCGAAGCGTTTTTTATTGTTTGGTGTTATGTCTGTTTGGACTCGTTCGCTTTGTTTCACGTTTGGGTAACAGTTCTGCGCTCCAATCCCAGATATTCAATGCTCGCGATCTCTTGGTTAAGGAATTTTCCTTGTTTAGATACGGTTTTAACAATAGGCACGGATGTTCTATATCTTTTAGTCCAATTAATGGTTCTTTGCTGTATGATGCGGGATTGCGGGATAATGCGTCAGCTATGATATTTGCTTTCCCATGTATATCTTATCTTGGCTCCCAAAGACCTGAATGATCATTTGTCACCGAGTTCCTTTTGGACTGTGATTAAAGCCTTTGAAAAAACTCGTAAAGGACTCATGTTCAGTAAGGACTTTATCAGGATTAGCCATAGATTATGAACTTAAAATATACTAGTGAGTTAAAGATACTAGCCCTTCCTTGCCTATTACTGTATATTTACTTTCAGAGGGCTTTAGTTTACGTGAATAAAAAGCTATAGGGAAGAACTGTTTATCATATTACTGAAGTAATCCCTCTTACCCCTTGGTCGAGGCGTCTGTTGCAATAAAAAAAAAAAAAATTCCTTATTTAAGTCAGGGATTTTTTAAGTTAGGTAAGCTGCATTTTCCGCTTTTAAGATATTGAAGCCTGCCTGATGCTTTTCAGACCATAATAAATCTACGTTCTTCTTCGTAAGATCTGTTAAAGGAGCTGTCATGATTGAAGAGTTACATATTTACATACGATTGTAATACCCACTAAAGCGCGAAAGTGCTGTATCCCCCTTTTACGTTAATAAGTACCGGAAAGTTATGAATAGCCGACACCTTACCATGGACTACTTTTAAGACCTTGACCAGACACATAAAACCTAGATAAACATGTTCGGTTTTAAAAAAACTCTCATTAGATATTTTACTCTGAGATTATTTGTCCCTTTGGTCTCTGTAGCACTAGCTCTACTTTATTGTGAATGTACTTCTAAGGTATTAGAAAAGATTACAAGATCATCCATATAGGCATGTAGGTTTATCCCCTAAAGTCTCCAAACACTATTTGTAATTGGGGCGCAACGTAAGCCGGAGGCATACGTAAAAAATTGATAATGTCCCCGTGGGTGTGCTGAAAACGGTGTATGAGGTACAATCACTTAGGTAATGGTATCTGGTAAAAGCATTTAAGTAAGTCCAAGTTTGGTGAAAAAAAAATTTATTCTAACCTAACAGATAAGATGTCGTCGGTACATCGCACTGGAAACTATCGGGAGTCGTTTTCCTTGTTTAAGCGACAGAATCTACGCAGATACGCGAAATCCGATCTTTTATGGCATGACATTTGAGGGAAAAATTATATGGGCTTATTTGATTTCCTAATGACTCCTATTACTAACATTTTTCAACTTCGTCATTTATCTCTATTTTGAAATTTCATTGAGAATCTATACGAAGGTACGTAAATATCTTTATGTTTGTCCTTAGACCGTATTTTGTTTTCAATGACATCCGTTTTCTCCCAGAGATCACTCGCTAGTGGAGAAACTTCCTGGTATTCAGGTAGAAAGATAAAAAAAATTCCTGCTGAATCACCTACTGCTTGAATGACTTTACGGATATTTACTTTAGATAGATTATCAGAGAGATTCATCCCACGACTGGTTGGGCGTTGATTTAAAAATTCAGCAAACAATAAAAAATGCGGATATTTTATAACTTCCGTATCCACGATATGTATACCTTTTAGGGCTTTTGTTCGCGGTAAATTTAGTTTATAATTGCAGAGTAGTCGGGAAGGATTAAAATTTCATTTCCCAGCAAAGTCTTTTACACGCACTAAGACGTTCGAGGGTGCATGTTTCTCGAAATTTTGCGTGCAAAGTGCGACTGCGGTTGTGGAGAATCTGATTGGGTCATTTGAACAATGTTACGATTTATGCGACAAATGTATAGTTCCTTTATATAAGTTATTATTTGATTAACTGTCTCATTTTTGTTCAAACGGATTTTAATATGTTTGAAGGTTTATAGGATTTCCCTTTGATAAACACGCCTTATTTTGCAGGATGTAAGATAATATTTTGTATACCCATAGATGGATCTTACAATTACACTACATACAGATCAATCGTTTTTTTTATAACTATAGAGGTATCTGTAAACGCTCGCTTATCCGGACTTCTCATTAGGGAAGTTCGAACAACAGACGGTGAGTCCGTAAAATACTGGTAATTAATTGTACTAAAGGAATAAATAAGATATTCTAATTTTACGGCGCGTACAGTCGGGCTTAATCCACCAGTATTTATTATAACTTAATGTATTAAAATTACTAGAACCTGCTCTGGGATTACTTGATACTGTCGTGTGATGCATAGGAAAAATCCTTTTAGTTCGAAAAGATATCGGTATGTATGAACCAACATCGCTTTTTCCACCCCACTCTGCTAGAGTCGCTTATTGTGTGGAATTTGCTTCGCTTTGAAAACTCGGCAGATTTAACTAACCTTGACCGCTTGACTAGGTGACACAGTCACCGAGTTTGCTTGTTGATTCTGAACGGCTACTGTTTCTATTTCTTTCTGTAATAATTAGGATCCTTCTCTTTATTACCATCGGCAATGAATGACGAACTATTAGGAACTGAGCGATTACTAATTAAGACGAGTTATCTCTACTGCATTCAATCTTAACTGTTTGTACTTCATTCTTTGCTAAAATTTGAAATAGTGAGGGATCCTGGTCAGCGCATTTAGCCTGATGAAAGTTTTTTACAGACATGTTATTCCTTGCAATCCAGCCATATTTTTAAAGTTAAGTTGAGTCATTGAGGTTCGATATTTTATATAACTCAAAAAACTCAAGGCTAAAACTGCGATCGGGACTTTGCAAAGGAGCATTTATTGTCATGACCCGAAATAGTGTTACCTCTAATTTATATAGATTTGTACGGGTGTTCCACTTGTGTTTTTGTGTGTTTTCTAATCACTACGGTGCTTAACGACCCTATCCATGCATCTGTATAAATACAGACGTCCACTGCGTAAACGCATATTCACTGTTTATATGATTTGTTACGTAAGGGATTAATAATCAATCACCCAAAATGATAAAATTAACATAGTATAGATTATGATATTTCAGTAGAACTTCTGGAAACAGACACTCAAAGATAAAAACTCGCAGTAGCGAAATCTCAATGATATAGATAATTTCTGTAAAATAGTAAGATTAAGAATGTCTCGTAACTTCAGCCACAGAATAACGAAATTCTACCTGTAAAGGAAACACTCAAAGTTACTCCAAATGAATAAAAAATTGTACTTAGCTTGCTTTTGTGGGAAGTCACGGTGTTCCGATAACGACACACGGCCTTGGTCCTCCTTCTCTATTTAGCGGTTTGGCTTCAGTTTCCCCCGTGCGCGTTGTTTCGATGATTCGAGCCCTTGAAAGATCCGATGCTGCAGACGCGTTCGGTTTGTTTCTTGCAGTGCCGGAAACGCTCACTAACGATGTTTTCTTGAATGATTCTAATGAGAGACGAAGCTTGCGTTGTCGTAGGAAAAAGGACACGTCGGTTTTGTTTCTTGAAGTTATTCACTAATGATGATACTAAGTTGCTTGAAGAATCTCTTGCTTTCGTCGTCGTTAAAGAGTTCTTATTGTTTTCTGAAGTCGCTCACTATGTTGCTTGAAGAATCTGCTGCTTCCGTCGTCGTTGACTTCTTATGATACATGATTTATTATTTCTTTGGGTGGTTTTTCTTCGTAGGACGTTGTAGAGTTTCGTTCTGGTACGCTGCCCACCAAATATTAGGGCTAGTGCCTTGTATGATAAGGCGCCCTATGAGGTAATGTTAGACTAGCGATAATCTATACGCTAAGTCGGTTGGTATTGCACTTCCATCTTCAATGGAGTGTCTGGGGTTTTGTAGATCACTTACGAAGTCGGTATTATCTTTACGACGATGTGTTAAACTCATGGTTCGGTGAGGTTCTTGTAGAAAACACAAGGTATAAAAATAGATATAATTTCTTCTGAAGTTTTACATGGTGAAGATCAGGTATGATTGTACAAGTCTTCTAATAACGATAGCTTGATCGCTTCTGCCAATGATGATGGCTAATCCTATTCCTCTACATGATAAAGCTTAGGTAAAGAGGTACAGGTCTTCTAATGACAATAGCTAACTCTGTTCTGCCTGTCTACCATCTCTGTTACAAGTTATGAAGGAACAGACAGTAGTTCGAACATATGAACATACTATCAGATGACATAGTTTCATACGAAACACACAATCGAATGAGACACGCTACAGATCACGTAGGCCGTTTGAATAATAGGTCGGGGTAGTTGTCTCAAGCAGGGAGCTTGGACTAATGTTTATAAACAATTGAATGACTACAGGTGACGGCATGTTATCTTAGCTTACATATTTATTGTATACGTCATCTTTAGCGTCTCTAGTCTGATCACATTCCTGCAAGCAATCTGGTTGACCTCTTTAGTTTTAGACTTTTATATATATGGACTAACATTCCATATTTTTATTATGTAAACACTTACACATGCACGCCATGCGGGCGCATGTTAAACGCACCCCCCCCCCCCCGCACCCCCCCGTTCGCATTCGTACAGTTCCGTTTATTTTATCAGATACGAAGAAAAAGTTTTTCATTCAATCTTAAATTAGCTGTTTACAAATTTGACAGCTCCAAGCTCTGCCACGCCTACCTGTTGTTTCATTAGTCTGACCCAGTGTCACCAATTCGTAACTTAATTCATCAGTCAATCTGCAATTAAGGTGACTAGACTTAACCACCTGCTGAATAATCATCACGAATTTGCAACATTTTGCTTAAATGAGGGGAACAACTGTGATCACGGGTCAATTGACTGCTGACCAGGTGGTGGACGATGGCTTCCAGTGAGACCAAACTTAAATTTCTCATATTTAAAGGCATGGTTATGAATCCAGGCTCTGGGCAGTATCTAAAATGATCAGTTTAAGGTGATTGCAGTAGTACCTAGTATTACGATTGTGCTAGGTGATTGCTTTGAGAAATCTTGCACACTCAACTTTGTGGCATTAGTGCAGCTCTGTCTTTTGTCTGAAATTAAGAGAAAGCTTTTCAATAAGCTTTTCTTCAGCCGTTAGCGAGTTTGACAGCTCGAAACCTCTGCCACGCCCATCTGTTGTTGGTTTCAGTAACCCAAGATTTCGAAGAAAAATCGCGATTCCTTCGATTTTAAAGGAGATTGAATTAGGATTTATTGAGTGGACACTCTCTCTCTCTCTCTCTCAGTTAAAACACCAGGAAAAATTCAAATCTAACTTTTCGGTTTGTCAAAATTTAATCACTGTTTTGGGAATATAAATGGTTTAGTGTGTATCCAACTTTCATTTTACTGGTCGTTGTATAAAGAAAAAACTGACGTTAATTAACATAAGTCCAGTTTCCAACAAAGTTCACCGCCATAGTTACGTCTAGTGTGGCTTGACAGGTTATTTGTCCGTCTTGCTCGAGACGAGCTGGACGTATTACTGTGTGTTAATGGCTGCCGCCCCTTGGAGGTTCTGAAAAAATCCTAGATCATTTTGGTATCATTGACACCGTATGCGACTCCATGCACCAAAAGTATTTGGTTTCTGTGCTGTATCTAATTTCGTATTGGCAGAGTTGGAGATTTAAAAGATTTAAAGTTGCTTAAACAACTGCTGGATATCCAAGGCATTGTGGTGTGATATAATTACTATAGGCAGTCTTGATAAGTAAAGGCGAATGTCTCTTTGACTTACGTATTATCTTCGTCGTAGATTATGTAAGTAAATGTGGTTATTGGACTAATGTTGTGTTAAGGCGTTTACCGAGGAAAGAAGCTGTAGACTATAGCTGAGGATAGGTCGAAAATTCCTTTCACGTTGATGGTATCCATAATGTAATTAACGTATTTTAAGCGTCATTACATTAACTTGCAACACAAGACAAACTTGCAATACACGACGTTAACTTGCAATGCAAGACATCAACTTGCTATACAAAACAACTTGCAACACAAGACGAACTTGCAATACACGACATCAACTTGCAATACACGACATTAACTTGTAATACAAGACAACTTGCAATACACATCAACCTTCAATACAAGGTAGTCCTGCTGGGTTGGGTACTGCCTTTAAAGAGTAGAAGAATAGAAGTATTTCTGTTAATGTGCTTGGTATTATGGACCGAGTTCATTACTTTGCAAAGTTGTGTTACAGTTTTGTGATTTGACTTTTAAAAACTGCAGCCCGGTCTGTGACTTGGTACTTTTAATATTTGTTAATAATTTTGTCGTATTATTAGCAATTGCTTACGGGGAGTATTCCTTGACTTAAACATAAAAATGTTATTTTAAACCAAGGTATACAAGTGAGGCTGCCTAGGTAATGAGAGATATTTGCTGTAATCAGTCATCAAACCTTTGGATTTTTTAGGCTTTGGCAATCAGTGGTTAAGTGAATTAAGTATTCCTCCTCCATCTGGGATCATGTCTTTGCTCTTATCTGAAGTTCCTCCTGTGGCAACTGTGATGTTATTTAGGAAGAATTAACTATGTTTGGCGGCAGTCAAAAATTGTCTCACTGTCAGTGGTGGCGCCACTTGAAGCTTTTATATAGTTTTAGGTGATGAACAGAGGTAAATTTGGCGATTGATATTGCAGCAAAGCATTTATGTGGATAGTTAAGAAAAAAAGTGGTTCTTGCTTATGTGTTTGAAATATATGCAAATTAATATTTATAGTTTAATTGTAGTACATTTTTATATAGGTCAATCTGGTGGTTACATTTCTAATGTAAGGTTTAATGCATATAAAAAGTAATCCCATGAATAGTTTGGTAATAAGGTTCAGAAATGTATATGAATGAGTTGTTGACGTCAGTTTGTAATGGTTTAGTGGCTTCAGGTGCTGACAGGTTTCCTCATCAGTTTTTTTTAGACGGAAAAAGTGTTGTATAAGTTCACTGAGCTTTGTGTTGGCTCGTAGAATTAAAGATGCATGTCCTAGATGCGAGGACCTTAAGTAACGGTGGTATAATCCTGTCTGATGCATTTTGTTGCTTAGAGAATATTAGATACGAGATTTTATTTTGCTGCTTTGTTGATATTCAGATGTACAATGATGCGTAACTTTTGCATTGCTCCAAAATTGATCTTGGCAGACTTGGCGCCTTTGAGAAGTCACTCAAACATCGGCTGAACGACAGTATTGTTGTTCAGGAGGTATGTTGCTTTAGTTTAGGGTTAAATAAGTCCTTTTTTATTGGATTCAAAGTGTTATTCCACGAGAGTCTAAGTTTTGGAATAATTAAATGATCGAAGGGTTTCATAGTTTGTAACTAGTAAACTTTGGTGTTTAGGAAACCTCGGTATGTTTAGCTTTTATTAGGAGTATGCTAAGAGTTTCATCTTGGCTACAAAGTCTAGTGCAGTAGTGGAATCTTCTCATC
Organism: Macrobrachium nipponense; assembly: GCF_015104395.2. Classification (NCBI taxonomy): domain Eukaryota; kingdom Metazoa; phylum Arthropoda; class Malacostraca; order Decapoda; family Palaemonidae; genus Macrobrachium; species Macrobrachium nipponense. The sequence goes on along the minus strand of NC_087214.1, from coordinate 36,939,275 downwards.
GCCAGATGTTTTAGACTGATGTCTCCTGAATATCAGGTGCAATAGTTTCTCTCTCTCTCATGAAAGGCAGGAGAGTTGGAGATAATGTTATAAAATGCATAACTCTTTTGCTTGAATTTATGCATCTTTTTGCAACAAATTTTAATGATTGAACTCTCTCTCCCTCTCTCTCTCTCTCTCTCTTTCTCTCTGAGGATTCACCATCACTGATACGATGAAGTTTAAAAAACAGGATGTGTTTGCTGGTGTTCGAAAAAATTCCTGGATTCAGGAAAAATTATACCGATTCAAGATTGATTGTAGGATTCAGGGAGTTTTTGCTCCTGGTAAATTTTGTTTAGAGAGAGTCTTGGTTTATGATAGTTTTGGTTTTTAGAAAGTCTACTCTCTTAGTTTGTTATAGTTTAGGTTTTTGGAATGTCTCTTAGTCTGATGCTTTCATATTTCACTGTGAAGATTTTGGTAAGTTTCTTTTAACCCTTAAACGCCGGAGCCGTAAATAAATAAAAAAAATGACTCCCGTATGCCGGAGGGGTTTTGAGAGTGAGCGCGTAAGCGGAAAAAATATTTTTTTCAAAAAATCACAGCGCGCTTAGTTTTCAAGATTAAGAGTTCATTTTTGGCTCCTCTCATTGCTTGAAGTTTAGTATGCAACCATCAGAAATGAAAAATATTATCATTATCTCATATAAAATAATGCGATATATGATAGCGCAAAACGAAATTTCATATATAATTGTATTCAAATCGCGCTGTGCGCCAAACGGTTAGAGGTAACAAGTTGCTTTTTTTTTCGTTGTAATGTGCACTAAATTGCGATCATTTTGATATATAACATATTGTAAAACAATAAAAGCAACACAGAGAAAATATTATCACAAAATGATGCATGAATTCGTAGCGCGCGGATGTAAAAAAATAATTTTTTAATAAATTCACCATAAATCGAAATATTGTTATAGAGACTTGCAATTTGTTTCAAATGAAGGAAAATGATTGAATATTACGATACTGTAAGAGTTTTAGCTTACAAATGCAGTTTTTTACCATTTCGAACGAGTTAAAGTTGACCGAATGTCGAAGTTTTTGTTAAAAGTTTTTTTTATATGCAAATATAAAAAAAATGAGAAATGCTACAACCTTCCAATAATTTTTGTTATATTGTGCATGTTTTTGCGCACATTTTCATATATAAAACTTTAAAAAAGCGTAATATGAAAAGGCTCAAATATTAGGAAAATGTGACCTACGCGTTTCTGAGATTTTCGGCCGAGAATAGGCGCGCGGACGGAATAAAAATATTTTTTTCAAATATTCACCATAAATCGAGATATTTGGTTCTAGAGACTTGCAATATGTTTTAAAATAAAGATAATGATTGTATATACTAGACTGTAAGATTTTTATGTTATAAATGCGTTTTTTGACCTTTTCGGTTGAGTCAAAGTTGACCGATCGTAGTTTTTTTCGTACTTATCGTACTTTATATGCAAATATTTCAAAAAATGATAAATGCTACAACCTTCCAATAATTTTTTGTTATATTGTGCATGTTTTTTGCGCACATTTCATATATAAAACTATAAAAAAAGCGTAATATGAAAAGGCACAAATATTAGGAGAATGTGACCTACGCGTTTCCGAGATTTTCGGCCGAGAATCGGCGCGCGGACGGAATAAAAATATTTTTTTCAAATATTCACCATAAATCGAGATATTGTTCTAGAGACTTGCAATATGTTTTAAAATGAAGATAAATGATTGAATATTACTAGACTGTAAGATTTTTATGTTATAAATGCGTTTTTTTGACCTTTTCGGTTGAGTCAAAGTTGACCGATCGTAGTTTTTTTCGTACTTATCGTACTTTATATGCAAATATTTCAAAATGATAAATGCTACAACCTTCCAATAATTTTTGTTATATTGTGGCATGTTTTGCGCACATTTCCATATATAAACCTTTAAAAAAAGCGTAATATGAAAAGGCTCAAATATTAGGAGAATGTGACCTACGCGTTTCCGAGATTTTCGGCCGAAAATCGTCGCGCGGAGGGGAAAAAAATATTTTTTTCAAAAATTCACCAGAAATCGAGATATTGTTCTAGAGACTTGCAATATGTTTTAAAATGAAGATAAATGATTGAATATTACTAGACTGTAAGATTTTTATGTTATAAATGCGTTTTTTGACCTTTTCGGTTGAGTCAAAGTTGACCGATCGTAGTTTTTTTCGTACTTATCGTACTTTATATGCAAATATTTCAAAAATGATAAATGCTACAACCTTCCAATAATTTTTTTATATTGTGCCATGTTTTTGCGCACATTTTCATATATAAAACTATAAAAAAAGCGTAATATGAAAAGGCACAAATATTAGGAGAATGTGACCTACGCGTTTCCGAGATTTTCGGCCGAGAATCGGCGCGCGGACGGAATAAAAATATTTTTTTCAAATATTCACCATAAATCGAGATATTGTTCTAGAGACTTGCAATATGTTTTAAAATGAAGATAAATGATTGAATATTACGAGACTGTAAGATTTTTATGTTATATATGCGTTTTTTTACCTTTTCGGTTGAGTCAAAGTTGACCGATCGTAGTTTTTTTCGTACTTATCGTACTTTATATGCAAATATTTCAAAAATGATAAATGCTACAACCTTCCAATATTTTTTTGTTATATTGTGCATGTTTTGCGCACATTTCCATATAAACCTTTAAAAAAAGCGTAATATGAAAAGGCTCAAATATTAGGAGAATGTGACCTACGCGTTTCCGAGATTTTCGGCCGAAAATCGTCGCGCGGAGGGGAAAAAAATATGTTTTTCAAAAATTCACCATAAATCGAGATATTGTTCTAGAGACTTGCAATATGTTTTAAAATGAAGATAAATGATTGAATATTACTAGACTGTAAGATTTTATGTTATAAATGCGTTTTTTGACCTTTCGGTTGAGTCAAAGTTGACCGATCGTAGTTTTTTCGTACTTATCGTACTTTATATGCAAATATTTCAAAAATGATAAATGCTACAACCTTCCAATATTTTTCGTTATATTGTGCATGTTTTTGCGCACATTTCCATATATAAAACTATAAAATAAGCGTAATATGAAAAGGTACAAATATTAGGAGAATGTGACCTACGCGTTCGAGATTTTCGGCCGAGAATCGGCGCGCGGACGGAATAAAAATATTTTTTTTCAATATTCACCCATAAATCGAGATATTGTTCTAGAGACTTGCAATTTGTTTAAAGTGAAGGTAAATGATTGAATATTACTAGACTGTAAGTAATTTGCTTACCCCCCCAAAAATAATAATTTATAATATATATATATATATATATATATATATATATATAATATATATCTTATATATGATATATATATATATATAGATATAGATATATATATATATATATATATATATATATATATATATATATATATATATATATAATTTTTTTTATACGTAAAAATATATATTACATCTTCGATTCTGGTACCAATACATAAATAAAAGGAATGCAGGTGACACTTCTCTTTTCGCATACAATGAAATGTCTTATTATTATTTTATCATGCACACATTCAGATATATAAAAAATTGTAATAAATATAAAACTAAATAAATATAAAATAAATGCAGAATACTCACTCGTAATCCTGACTCTTCGTTCTATTCTTGTTTTCTCCCTCCTCCATTGAAGAGTCTTGCATTTTTTTCCACTCGACATGACGAGGTACAGGTGGAGGAGGGAGACGCGCGCCCTTACTGCTGATGGACCCGGCGGCCCCGTGCGCCCTCCGCTGTCGGTTTAGGGGGCGCGCTCCAATACATGACCTTAGTGTGATACTTTCGGTCACACTCCCCTATCCTGCAAAGAGCAACTTTGCAGAGACGACAGAAGAACCGGGTGTCTCCTTCTGCCATTCATATGGCACACCCGGCACCGTTTCTGCCTTCGCCCTTCTAAGGCCTCCAGTATGTGTTCCCCTGGCTGCAGCCGACACGCAGGGTCCACTACCCGACGAGAAGCGGTGATGGCGGGGCGGCAGCAAGAGGGGCGTCGTCAGCAGGGG
>NC_087214.1:36870828-36934680 GCF_015104395.2 Macrobrachium nipponense | reverse complement strand
ACCAATCATTGGCCATAACTCCACCCAGTCTTTACAATTTAGTTACACTTCTGCTTTCTGATGCAATTCCAGATAATGTAGGTAAAAATGAACTTCTTGTTAATCCTCAAGATATTCATGAAAGTATTTTAACCATCTCACAAGACATTGTGTCTGCCGTAACTGGTTTGCATACACCCATGCGTGTTGGTTTAGCTGTATATGTGTATCATAAACTAGGAGCAAAGATATCATAACACTATGCTTAGTCGGTTAGGATTGCGTATAGTTTTACAGTGAGCTCCAAAGTGTCTTAGCAACTGTAGAGGCTGAAAGTTGATGAACAAATAAACGAAACAAATATATTTTATTTATTCCTACAAATATAGTTTCAAGTAAGTTCACTCACTTTGCAACTGATAATTTAGATTTCTCTGAATGTACACTTGATGGCTCTAGTATGCATATGACAAGCATGGTTATGTACCAGCCAGGGTTGCTGGAAGGCCATGTATTTGCCAAGGTACCTGTAGATATACGACACAAGCGTACCACACATAGAGAGTATTATGACACTTCTATAATGTCAATAAACACAGTCCATTCTGTAAAGAAGTTGAAGCGTGAGATGTTCCCAGAAAAGGCCAACAGCATGATACTGAATTCTTGCAGGGCTCACAATCAGATACCCAAGTATTAATCTCTGCTTGAAGTTACTCCACTTTGTCCTAGTGAACTTCTTGAGGTAGAAGTTAATTGCCCAGATGGAGTGTTTCATGCTATCCTGAATCATAAACACATTCCAGTTACAGCAATTGGGCACTGCCCCTTCATACCCAATTCACCAACTCAACCAGCAGTTGTAGCAGAAGCAGTGAAAATATGCATGAAAACCAGCAAAAAGTTAGGGAGGAGACATACTGTTATTACCCAAGATGAATCTATCTATGAGATTCTTTACACAGTCCGCAAAAATGCACCAGATGAATACGAAAACCCGATTCTTAGGCTTGGGGGCTTCCATTTTTTAACAACTATCTAGAAGCAATTGGTAAGGTTTATGTATGGTTCAGGTTTGAAAGAACCGTTTTTCTTCAGCAATGTACTGAAACGATGGAACAGCAGAAAAGTCCTCTCTGGAAAAGGTTACCATCAAGCAATTAACGCCCACATCCTTGTGTATGAGGCGCTGGAAGCCCTTAGGTTTGAAACATTTGAACAATGGGCGATTCAAGAAGGAATCAGTATGGATGTAATGGCAGAAATGTCTGAATTAATGTCCTCACTGGGCAGGGAACTAAAGATGGTACTCCCATAATGCAAACAAACTTCAAAAACTTCTACCACATTTTCAAATGTTTATAGACCAGTTTGAATCTTGTAAAAAGTACAGCAAGACCTACCAGTTTTGGTGTAACTACTTCCATATGATAGAAATCCTACTGTCATACATTCATGCAGAGAGGAGTGGTGAATGGCAGGAGCACTTATCAGCAACTGCAGAAATGGCTGAGTATATAACAGCTGCTGATCATACCAAATACGTAAAGCAGTAATGTGTTATCTACATGAAATGGCAATCTTCAAACTGAGGCTCCTGATATTTATGAGGTATTTGAACGTAGATTTGAACGTGGATACTTTACTGTGAAACGATCTTCTGGAGAATTTAATGCAATCTGGACAGATATGGCAGTGGAATGTTTCACAGAACTGTGATGCAAAAGTAGGTCTGGTCAAGCAGGATTAAAGGGAATAACAATGAACAAGAATGCACAAACCGTGCGGTTTAAGACCACATAGAAATAGGAGGAAGAAGAAGAAGAAGAAGAAGAAGAAGAAGAAGAAGAAGAAGAAGAAGAAAAGGGAGACAAAAGATCGTAAACAGTGGAAGGAAGGCACAACGAAGCATCTTTCCATTCATTAATGTTCGGGTCCTCAATCTAATTTGGGGACCTGACCTCTACCCCAAAAAAATCATGAAAAGTTAAAATGCTGTTGAAAGCTAACTTGAGGTGACATGTTGATAGATTTAATGATTGAAGTCAATACTGAAATGCTACGGATGCAATCATACCTTGGGATTAGTAAGGGAATTTAGAATAATGGTAAAAGTACAGTGAAGAAAAATTTCTTTCTCTCTATTATTTCCTGAAATGTTCAATTACAGTTGACTCTCTCTCTCTCTCTCTCTCTCTCTCTCTCTCTCTCTCTCTCTCTCTCTCTCTAGCTTCGAGAATAAATGAAAGTCCTCCTCAACATCATTTATTGCTTCATTCGAGTGAGCTCGGTTCATTCCCTTCCCAATTCGTTCCGGACTATTTCACTTTCCCTGATTATTTTTTCTACTATTTCCTTCTTCCCTTGAGCGAGAAACCATAAAGAGAGAGAGAGAGAGAGAGAGAGAGAGAGAGAGAGAGAGAGAGAGAGAGAGAGACTGAACTGGATGCCTTGACCAGATAATGATGAAACTTCTAAGGACTGACTGACGAAGTTTCTAAGCACTGATTGATGAATTTTCTAAGTACTACCTGATTAAGTTTCTAAGCACTGATTGATTAACTTTCTAAACACTGATTGATGAAGATTTTAAGCACTAAATAACATTTCTTTATGAAGTTCCTAAGCACAGACTGATGCATATTCTGAGCAGAGATCTATGAAGTTCCTCAGGAAGAAAGGAGACGAAATGGATGACATAAATGACAGGAGGGAGAGAGAGAGAGAGAGAGAGAGAGAGAGAGAGAGAGAGAGAGAGAGAGAAGCTAAAAGACTACGATTTGTTAAGTCAACCGAAAGAGAGAAATCTTCGAAGCATATGTTTTCATCCATTACTGGTAGACAAAGGCAACAGCGTGACCTCACCCCCCCCCCCCCCCCCCCCCCACCGCCCCCCCCCCCCAACTCTCCCCAGGGGGACGAATAAAAAAAGGATTAGTTAGTTGCTATTTAGTTCAAGCGATGATCCTAATTCATTAGTAGTATCAATATTCAGAGACCAAGGGTTTTTATTTCTATTTTTCACTATTCTTTTATTTATTCTACGCACACTGTTTTTGGGGGATGAAGTTGCGAGGTCCCACGGCCTTGTTCTGGCAGGTCATCACGGGAGCTTACGGGATAATAGCGACACGCTTTCATAGGTGGTCACCAGTCCAATCAATGACCAATACTAATTCAGTCTAAATTCACCGAACGAGAGCGCAGCCGTTTAGCGAACGCATCACCTCCTGATTATCGTGTCCTCCGAACGTAATGACTGCATTAAGTATATCTCTTTTATTCTTAATACATTCTTATCAAATTCATTGTCTATAACCCCTATACCTAAACAAAATTGGAATAAAGGTATCACCTCAGTTTCACGGGATTCTGTAGTGACAGTTACGTAATTACCATTATTTTTTGATTGGCTACATTTTCGATGTCACACTTGACTTGACAAATCTCCTCCATCGAACCAAGGTGTATAGAATAAGGGAGATTCTATATACTTTGCATCGAACGTTAAGTGTAAATTTAATTAGTTCAAGTTCAGAACGATGTGGAATTGCCTTCACCTCTGAGATATCTCGAAAATGTCCAAGTGCAGGCAATGAATGACATGGGGTTCTTTCGTACTTAACGGACTTTGTCACTTGGGAGAAGTCCGGACTCCAAAGTGTCCATTAAGGTGAAGTACTACTGTAACTGAACGCGGTACCTCCTGACTATCGTGGCTTTCTGAATCTAATCTCTTTGACTCCTCCAAAAACCTAGAATTACTCACCGTCAATATCCTCTGCGGACAAACTGGAAACGACTGTGTAGATCATTTCCCCAAACATATTATTTTTCCACGTAACACTGACGGCCCACAAACACTACAATGATAAATCTCATTCAAATCCTCTATAATAACGGAAAATGATTCGGGGACTATTAGTTAAAAGACTAAATGGAGGAAAAAATCGTTCATTGTCCCGTGAAGTTCGTCAGAGCATATAATAAAGGGTTTTGTGGATTCCGTCATCATTCCAAAATGAAATAAAAATTCTTTCCGCCGAATGATAACCCAGATTTAATTCCTATTCCCCTCTCGTTTTCATCACTGCAATGACCTCTGTGTATACCTCGATATTCACTGGCTTTTAAAGTATGTTGTAGAGATGGAAGTGGATATTACCTATCATTGAAAATATTAATCTTTGCCCTGCAGATTGATAATCATTTTCTCTGTTTCGATATATGGAAATAAAATCAATACCTGGGTGATAATAAAAATCTATGAATGACTTAGTGAATGAATGAAATCTAAGCCATACGGACTTGTCCTAGAAGGTAAAGGGGGTGGCGGGAATGAATGGGGGGGGGGGGGCATTCAACGCCCCATGAGCCAATGTATTTGGTTCTGCTGTATCGAATATCACAGAAATCTCCTTCTTTAGTCAAATCCCAAATAAATAATTCATTCTACAATCACTCTCTCCTCAGACATAGAGATGGAATCCCAACTAGTCTCTCGGAATCGATCCCGGAGAGGGGGAAACAGTGAAATAAGGCGTCCGTTTCTATGGAATAAATGGCCATTCTTGCCCCCAAGCAGTAAATTAGGGGACTGGTGGGGAGTTGACTGTGTGGGTCCCACATCCAAGTGGGAAGAGCATATATCTATAGCAACATAAAAGTTATCTGCCACCCCCTTTCGGCAGTCTTTGAATGCGTGTACGTTGAAGAGAGAGAGAGAGAGGAGATGTGGATGAGAGGAGAGAGGGAGGAGAGAGAGAGAGAGAGTTCCTAAAGCAAACAGCTGCGACCTCAGCTCGTGGAGAAAGCAAAGGCAATAACTGAAGCACAAGACGTTGCCAGGAGGCTGCACTGTCACGGAGATCGGTTCTTGAGGAGAGCATCATGCCGAACCACAAACTCCCTCTTTCCTCGACACAGCATCCGGGAAACACTCGACCCACCTCTCCCTTTTCTTCTGAATCTCAGAAACTGAAAGAACTTAAAACAATCAAACAAAATACTCTCAGGTTGATAGCTCTCAGTAAAACATGTCATAAACATGTCGGGAACTTGTTGACACATCACAAACATGTTGTATACAATAGACGGCTATTGGTAAACTTAATCATTGGTGCAGATCACATCTCAAATTTGGTAAAGATCCATTGATATGTATATGATTAATTGCCGACATAATTATAACATGTTTAAACGTAGTGATGGCTCATTTTTCATAAGCATTTTCAAGGTACTGACTTGACTGAACACAGAAGGAAACAATGGAGCTACTTCCTACTAACCTATATCACAGAAAACAGAAGATGAGCTAAAATAAAACACACTTGTGGGAAATCAAGTTGTCCGCAACTATGTCTGTTGTTAAGACAGCTGACCTTCCACGGGTTGTTATTGCATTTTCCGTCTCATGTCCATGCTTGCCTTAGGTATCTGAAGACGTTGCAACACAAGTTCCAGAAGAATTCCGGAGCTAAAAGGGAAGGGAATGAGCGTCTAGCTACACGAACAGTAATTCTAAATATATACCATCTATCTATCTATCTATCTGTGCGTGTGTGCGCGCGTGAAAGTTTTCTTCGGAACATTTAACAATTAGGTATAATAAGAAATTTTACAAATTTAAAAATAAAAATAAATATAAAACAATTATTAACATTTAAAATCGGGGAATGAAAATAATAAAATGAATGTGCGTCAGTCAAACTGAGTTCATCTGCTATTTAATAAACCACAGAGAGAGAGAGAGAGAGAGAGAGAGAGAGAGAGAGAGAGAGAGAGAGAGAGAGGCTAAAAATGCTTTAAAAAGAAAGTAAGCCTTTAAACTTATATAGGTACCTTGATATGAGAACAACGATTTTATCCAGAAAAAATTAAGAAGGTTTCCCGTGTAACTTCTCGAGTAAAATGATAAAATTAAAATTAAAATGATTGTGAAATAATCAATAAACAGACAATCCAAGTGACAGGCGACAGACACTAAGCAACAGAAGACAAGGCAAATTTGTTGAAAGACAACGCAAGTCTTGGCTAATTACAAGAACTTAGGCAGCATAGGAAAAGCTTAAGGCAACATAGGAAAAGGATTACGTCAATAGCATGACAAAAAAAATCCAGTTTCAAAGGAAACGAAACAAGAGAGAAAAGGCCCAGATAAAGTTACCAAAAGGAGGAAACTGGAGAATAACACTCGAGAGAGAGAAAAGGCGGAAGGGAGGATTTCCAAAAACCGAGGACAGAAGCAGAAGAGGAACAAGACACATCAACGAAACACTAGAAGGAGTTGAGGGGGGGGGGGGGGGGGAGGAAGGGGTGGAGGACAGGGGTGTCCACTATAAAACTGGGAGGTGCAGACAAAAACTGGAAATTGTATTGTAGGGAGAAACGAAAACTGAAAACAGGATTAAGACTCAGATCGAAGAGTACAGAGTTTTGGGGCAGAAGGGATGAAACTCCTTGGTTTGAAAGAGAGAGAGAGAGAGAGAGAGAGAGAGAGAGAGAGAGAGAGAGAGAGAGAGAGAGATTTGGCCAAAAATATACGTGTCGGCTGTTGCGGGGGAAATGCCGTATATTTTACTTGTCCTACAGAAATTGAATTCTCTCTCTCTCTCTCTCTCTCTCTCTCTCTCTCTCTCTCTCTCTCTCTCTCTCTCTCTCGAACACGAAGAATGCCCCATAATATTTTATAGTAACTACACCCATAGATTAAATTCATTCTCACACCAGGCAAATGTTTCTCTCGATTTCCATAGACAAACTCTAGGACGTCTAAGCAGTAGCAAAGGCGTTTGTTAAGAGAGAGAGAGAGAAGGAGAGAGAGAGATGAGAGAGAGAGAGAGAGAGAGTGTTGTCGCTACACCTCTTGAAGGAGAGTTGCGGAGAAGATATAGGATGAACAGAAGAGCAGAAGTCAAAGGAGTTATTACAAGACATTATATATTGATATATATATATATATATATATATATATATAATATATATATATATATATATATATATATATATATATATATATATATATATACATATACATATATCATATACAAAACCACAGCTACAAAAATATATATCCCAATTTACTTTACCATTCATTGTCGCGCAGTTGTGTTCCAAACAACAAGTTACCTAGAGTCCTTTACTTGTATTGAATACAACACAAACAATCAACTTTGTCATCCATTTGCTGAATAAAGAAGTTTACAGGGTAACTTTTCATAATCAATACAAACCAAAAACCGGCATATCAACATGCAATGAAAAAAGTAGTTGGTCAGTTTAAGAAGAAAAATACAAAAATGACATCTTTATTGTTAACCAGTTTGTTAACCTCAGTCGGTTCCCCCCCCCCCCCTCTCTCTTCTCTCTCTCTCTCTCTCTCTCTCTCTCTCTCTCGTTTTCTTTTGTTTTATATCTCAAAAACCAAAAAATTTCTCTTTAGTGACATAATTACCATATTTTTTTATATATTCACAAGCTTATATTCAAAACACGGTTGACATAAAGGAGTCCTTTGACGAACCAATATAAAAGCAACCAGTTCCTTCGCATCAGTACAATGGGTCCATGATTTTCGCCACATAAATTGCTCAATCACAGCTTCGGAATGTACTTTTATCTTCCGTTTTTCCATCTGTCCGGAGTCCCCGTCAGTGCAACAGATCCTGAGGAAGCGGAGACCAAAATTAATTTACTTTTGGGATCCACCAGCTGATGTATTTGGGCTCCAGCTACTCATGGCGTTTCCGAGGTGCTTCTCCACTGATGATGTCCTAGTGGCTCCAGGAGAGAGAGAGAGAGAGAGAGAGAGAGAGAGAGAGAGTCATCAAAAACATATTCCGAAATACAATGTTTTTTATACTTACGCTTCATTCAGTATAAGTAGTAGAAGGTTAGAGAATTTAATATGTAGATGAAAGTTAATTCTCTGGTTATTTTTGTAGATCTTATCATTATTACATATTTGTAATTAGTCTCTCTCTCTCTGTTCTGTCTGTCTGTCTGTCTCTCTCTCTCTCTCTCTCTGTCTCTCTCTCGTCTGTCTCTCTCTCTCTCTCTCTCTCTCACACACACACATTTTTGTGACACCAAATAAAAAACTTGAGTTACTTTGAGAAAAAGCAAATTGTCTTCAGTTAACATCCTTCATTAAAATCACATTTACAGTTAAATAAAGTAAGTGAAAATGTTGCCACCAAACATCACCTCAGACATTTCACCACAGACCAGAATTTTCAGGTCACTTCCGACTGAAGGATTTCACGATCAAATTCATTCCCAAAAAAATCTACCTCAAATCCGATGGAATCAGTCGGTCCCTTTGACAGATTTCATAAATATTCATAAATTAATTATCTCGTAACTTCGTTACCTCCTTTATGAAAGCAGGCGTGAGAATGGGGAGAGAGAGAGAGAGAGAGAGAGAGAGAGTCTTTACACGGAACTAAACCATCTCTTATCCATATACAAATCAATTACTTATCTAAGAATATCAGTATTATATAAATACTTCAATATTGCAAAGACTAACAGAAGCTCACTGTATTATCTGTAATAGCCTCTAGGACAATATTGAGTTCCAATATCCCTTTCAACCGAACAGAAGACCTAGACATTTCACAAAAACAAACAACAGACAATTTTTAAAAATATGTTATGCTCGCAAAGTCTGACCCATCACGAGAAGCACTTTCAATATTCTCTCGTGAGCCACAAGAAGGTTTTCATAAGGACAGGGAAAGCTGGCTGCCAAATTGCAACGAACGAGCACCCTCCCAGTCAGGCGTGTAATGGGACCGTGATAACCCTTCGAATTGTTTCTTTGGGATATGAAAAGAGTTTTCATTTGATCAGAAAACTGACTTTCATTTGATGACAAAAAATGACTTCCATTTGATGACAAAAAATGACTTCCATTTGATAACATTTGATGACAAAACTGAATTTCATTTGACAAAATTTACCCTCATTGGACGACAATCCCGACTGTCATTAGTTGTGTTTAAGTAGCGGTGACGGGAATATGAAACGCTGTGACTTTATCTAGCCCAGGCCTGTAGAAAACAAGGGGCGAAGAACGTTCTGAGGATCAAAGCATCACTGGGAGCTGGGGAAAGAAGCAGATGCAACGCTGCCAACTACAACCAGGAGGTTGTCTCTGTTATACTTTCGGGTAAAAATGAACTTGCAGGATCTGTACGTTTTGTCTAGACTGGGTTTGGAGAAGATTGAGAGAGAGAGAGAGAGAGAGAGAGAGAGAGAGAGAGAGAGAGAGAGAGAGAGAGAGAGAGAATGGGGGCGGACGGAAGGGATGAGGAAGGGAGAAAATAAAGGAAGTGAAAGAGCAAATGGCCCTTTGTCTCTCTCTCTCTCTCTCTCTCTCTCTCTCTCTCTCTCTCTCAGATATTAAGAGCCAAAGGAATCAATCATCAAGGATGAATGATCAAATATTAATCTTTTGGAGTGAGGCTGTAGGCCCATATGTCCATGACCTTATATAAGATGATCTAAGTAACTTAATTATTTTATGGTCACCCGTCCACAAATTGAACAGACCTAGTGGACAACGCACCTTGATAATCATTCTTATGTTGCTATTTTTTTTTTTTTTTTTTTTTGGAACAATTCTCAAGATTTCTGATGTTTTTTTACGTGAAGGCCGACGGAGTTTGCTACCCAAACGCCTTTTCCTGGCATACATAAACAACAGTATTCAAATCACTTAACTATGACATGACCTTGAGGAAGGTCACAAAATGACGTCATTTCCGCCTACTTTCCAAAAACCCTTCAGCCCAAAGTCTGTAGCTGAGATTCTTGTAGGCTTAAGTGGCGCTGAACCATCCACCCACCCACCTGGCCTCTCAAACGCCCTCTCTCCAACTCATACCCAAAGTTTCCACGTGACAACCGAGAGCAAAGTCCACAAACTGCTGTGAAACAGCCGTTTCCTGAGGACTCTTCTTGTAAAGTATGATCCCAGTCTTTGGATTATAAGTCAAAATCGAATTGAGAATTTTTCCCTTTTTCCATGACAGCGTGAAATTGTCAGCTACAGTTTTCATTCCTGAAGAACATCAACATTTTTGCTCGTACTATTCCTAGCTGCAGGCAGACGTATTATCGTCCATTGGATAAATGTATGTACAGAAAAAAATATGTTTGAAGAATGTGTACTCTCTCTCTCTCTCTTAGCCTCTAAACATCCTCGGCAGCCTGGCTGACTCGGGGATGATATCGGCCGAAGATCCTGAAGAATCTTTATTGGTCTTTCTCAGCAGAATTTCTCTCTCAATACTTTTTCATCTCGGCTCTCTCTCTCTCTCTCTCTCTCTCTCTCTCTCTCTCCTCTCTCTCTCTCTCTCTCTCCTAGGAGATGCAACTCCTTGGACGGGGTGGGTGGGTGCTTCGAGCAGACTTCGAAAAAGCCTGACCTCTTTGTGTTGCCCCAAAAATGGCGGGATGAACGTGAGCTCATTCCGATCATCCTTTTCACCTTCCCAGATCTCGAACTTTGATGTTAAGCGTTGCATCAACTACATTTCAAAAACCGCAAAGCTTTTGGAGTGCTCAACTCCGTGGCACTGACAGGAATAAAATTAAAATTTACTTCAATATAAAACTGTTCCTTGACATTTCGGCCACCTTGGACCCCAGACCCAATTTTCATTGGAACCAGGTGACGAAATTTTGTAATCCATAATAAAATGTAGTGGTTCTTGGCAATCTTTTACATTTTCTTAGAGAACTCTGTCAACTGAAAGTATTTATCACTTTTACAAAATGAGACGCACATGTACTACAATAAACTCTGAACAAAAGACGCTAAAAACGTTCGCGTGTAGGAAACTCCTAAAGTTCATCAGATCTGATCATTATCTAACCATTAGATTGAAATTACCTAAACTCATCTACAAAACTCAACACTTTCTTGTAGAATCTTAAAACTGGTGTCTACAAAGTGGCCATCCTTTCCACAGTAGTAGATCCTATTATATTATTTTAGCGACAGTTTTCGTCATTTTGCCCCAAATTTACAATTAGACCAATGGATGATATTTTGCAGTTACCTTTCAAGTAAGATAATAGGGTATTTCAGCCCCATAATACTAAGTAAGGACACTGATTTAAACTTTGACAAAAACTATACGAACAGCTTTTCCCAGAATAATTAGCAACTGGAGGATAAGAATCCTTTTAAAGTCGGACATTCGACTTCAAACTAAGCTCCGGTACGGACCTTTCAGAGTTAAATAATAATATAATAATAATAATAATAATAATAATAATAATAAATAATAATAATAATAATAATAATAATTTTTCGAGAGCTTCGGGATCAACTAACTGTGTGAGATTTCGGTCTCCCAATGCATTTTCATATTTCAAACCAAACTGTTGGAATTCCACTGCACTAAGAAATCCAGTTGTCAAACAACTGAAGAAACAGGCCTATTTGGTAAGAGATTCCAAATTAAAAATGCTAAATGTAAGCCTATGTGGAAAAAATAAAACCTAATTTCCAAAAGAGTAAGTAAAGACCTATTCGGCAACAGACCTCATTTTCAAAAGTATAAGCGTAGGCCTATCAAGGAACAGATCCCACTAAGAAAAAAAAATTTGCAAGCCTATTTAGGAATGCGTAGATACCATTTTCTATAAAGATTAAATGTAGGCCTATCTGAGCCTAGATTCCATTTTCAAGAGTGTTAAGTGTATACCTATCTGGCAACAGATTTCATTTCGACAAAACTTAAGCGTAGACCTAAGTGGACAGGTGAGTTCAGTGTAGGTCTTGTATTGGCACAGATCTCATTTTCGAGAGAATTGAGCGGAGTCTTATTTGGGAATAGCTCCCAATTTCTAAAAGGTCAGTGTAGGCCTATATCTAGGAACAGGTGGTTGGTTAAAAGAAGGCTAATCTGATCTAGATAACATTTCCAAAAGAGTTAAACACAGGCCTTCCGGGAATAGATAGCAACCGCCCCCCGCCACCCCCCAACAACCCATCCCCTGGGCTAGTTGTCTATCAAGTGCCTTCATATGTATGCAAAGTGGTCTCGCCCGATTCGTCAACACCACCTGGAATTCGCGATTTTGGAATGCGCTGTAATGACGCAAGAGGTCAAAATTTATTCTATTCTTTCCAGACGAATATTATATTTGGAGTAAGTGTTGAATGAAAAACTTGGATTACACGGTTAATACATTTTTGCACGTCTTTTTTTTATGACTTTGTATACAAAATAAATAATACATAAACATGACATACATAATTTTAATTTTTTTTTAAACACATATATATACGTATACATATAGTATACTTATGTCCTTACAAAGACAATTAGGTCTTTTAACATGAAACTTTCCAGCGGAAAAAACCTAGAAGCTAAAAGAAAAAGGTACAACTAAACCTCACCGGTCTTTTGCCTGTAGAGTAATTGCTCCTCTACGTAAGGTTTCTCAAAGGCTAATGGGATAATAGTATGTCCTTGTTTCCGTCCAAAGGGAAACTCACTGGAAAACTTATGATAAGTTCCGAATTTCCTAATCAACTTTCCCTGCCAACGATAAATGAAAGCAAGGATGATACAAGGTAAGAGAAAAAGCAGTCAGAGGTGGGGAATTACAGAAGATTAAAATCAGATGCTAAGAATTTGTTTCTTATTTCTTTCATTTCATATCATTCTTTCCGAGAACTGACACAAAACTCCTGGATAGGATAAAATTATAAAATCACTGAATTTTTTCAAAGCCCAAAAAGTCCGTCTACTTACAGACAACACCATCAGAAACTAAGAAAAACATAAACGAATCTAATCGGTGGACAGCGAAGACGTCACCGTGCTCCTCCGAATGCAAGAGAATTCTGCTAAATATGCACGATATTTTTTCCCCTGCCAAGACAATATACCAGATGAGCGATGACAAACAACTCTGGTGTATTCTGAAAGAATTCCCGTAGTTCCAGGACTGTTTGATACACTTTAACTTTGACGGAAAAAATTGAAGATAAAGTAAACTCTTTTGGAAAACGATAAAACTGTATAACGTCTTGAACCAACATAATATATCGTCTGATACTCTGTTCAACTTAGACAGTAAACTTGGTGATAAACTTATTTCTTGGAGGAAAAGACAAATTACACAATTCTGGAATCAACAACTATCTTCTGATAAACTATTCAACTCTGGGGATAAACCTGATGATAAAACCACTTACATTCTTTCGTAATTCAAATTGGAATACAAAATCTAGGCCAGCCCCAAGCACTGGGGTACCTAGTGAGGTCATTCAACGCTGAAAGGGAAACTGTTCATAAAAAGTTGTGAGAGGTGAAACTGAAGGAAACCTTCTGGAGTTGCTCTGTGAAACAACTATCAGGAGAGGGCTGAGGAAAGTCAGACGGAAGAAAGAGAATACTAACGGAGGTACAGTAAAAGGAATGGAAGGGGTTCCAGCTATATGCCGAAGGGACGCTCCAAAAAATGTTATATAATGCCTACAGTACACCGCGTGAGGTGTATTGATGGCAGTGCTCCGTAAGTGATGCATTCTTTGGGAAAACGGTCAACTAGGAATTCTGGAGTCAACATACTTTTGAGACTATTGAACAAGGCATAAACCGGCTATAAATATAATATATAAAATAATAAAAAAAAAAACACAAAAGCAGACGTTTACTCTCCCTCCACAATCTCAAATTTGATGTTAAAGAAACTTTACTTTTGACATTTAATCAATTAGTTCACAAAAGCAAATATTTTCTTAGACACCCGACATTGGAAGAGATGTTATTCACTGTAGAATTTTCACATGCTTTATGTACCATAATTCACGTACTATATTTATGTACCAGTAAAGATGAATAATTCATGTAAAATTGAAAATGTATTTCCAAATAATTAAACTATTAAATATTAATTTCGTTTATATTGCAGACACGTCGTAAACATTGTAAAACCGCCAATTCGCTATCTTTAACAAACACTTGATAGACTCCAACTTTCCAACTTAGGTTTCTTTATTTTGTACCTAAATTTGAACTGAAACTGTAAATACCATCTGTTCTGCTGACAGAAAGGACCCCAAAGATCTTGGGAGAGGCATCACTGAATTTGGTTTCCCAAAAGTGATCAAAACCCAAAGACATAAATATTCAGGTCGACTTTATCTGGTTTCCTGCAACAGACAAAGGAAGGATTACATCGCCCACCCATTACATGAGAGAGAGAGAGAGAGAGAGAGAGAGAGAGAGAAAGGAAACAAGTCAGGTTTGATGTTCCTTCGTTAACCACGTAATGGTTTCTTGACACCACAGTGAAACATGTCATAAATACACGTCGGAAACTTATCCTATACATATCACAAACAAGTTGAAAACAAGTCAACGACCGTAAGTGGAGTACGAATCTTTGGCACATACGGGATAATCATATGAAGCATCGGTTAGGACTACCAACAAGTCGATAACAAGTATTCGACAAGTTTGTGATGTGGCAGTGATAAGTTGCAAAAACATGTCATAAAATGTGTTCTGCAGTTTTGAGGCAATCTTTTAGAAGCCAATCAGCCAAAGCTTAGAAACCGCTTCAGGCACAAATTCTAGGGTGTGGGGCTGGCAACTGCATCCCTAAAAGATCTGTAAATTAACCAGTAGGCTGTACCCTTGGGGAACCAACCCTCCCAATGGGGGGATATGATGTATATTGATAATTCCATCTATATTAGAGATGTATCGGATGCCTCAAAATGGGACTAGCGGATGCAGATATTTTTTTTAGATTTGCAGATGTGGATGCGGATATCAATCTTTTCAATTTGCGGATGCGGATGAGGATATTTGAAGACCAAACCCTCGTGGATGCAGATACTTTGTAAATCTAAATAATTCAGATATATTCAACTGTTAAAGACGATTTTCAGCCACATCATTCAAAGTTATGTGTTACCACGTAATATTTGATGTATTAATTTTAAGTAGAAACATAAGTGATACTCGTGTATGTACTTTCATATGAACGTCCAAAGAATAACAGCAATATACGAACGTTTGAGTTGTCTTGGCACAAGAGTATTACACGCACATTGCATCATAAGGGTAACAAAACTCAATGCTACTCTTCCCATGAGAGAGAGAGAGAGAGAGAGAGAGAGAGAGAGAGAGAGAGAGTTTCCTAAAATATGGATTACCCTGCCATTATGATTGCAACAGCTGTGAATGACATAAAATGACTAAAACAAATATGCTATAACAGAGCTACTTATACAGTAAATACTGTATAAAATGTGTAACTGTATATCATGTATTCTGTATAATAAAACGAAAAAGCCAAATTTAGCAAAAAAAATCTACTTTTAGCTCTAATGTATGAGCATGAACTATTGAACACTGAGCAGGGGGTGATATCCGCATATCCACTTTCTCAAACTGCGGATACGGATGTAGATACTGCTTGCAATGCTGATGCAGATGTTAAGAAATTGTGAATGCAGATGCGGATTCATAAAAAATGCGGATAATCCGCGGATGAGGATATCCGATAGATCTCTAGCTTATATAATTGCTAAAACACAGCTGTACCTATGACCACTGATTCAAGACGCCTTAAAAAACGCGACGAAAGACAATGGGAATTAATAGAAGGGGGAACTAACGAAATATTTCCAATCACGTAATGGCGAGTATTATTGCATCCGAGTCAGTTATATATAAAGACTTAAATTTATATCGAAGAGGGAGAGAGATAAACGAACGATAAGATAAGAAAACGGATAAGAAGATAGTGATATTCGTATGTAGAAGGAAATCAGCTCAATTGAAAAAAGGTGAAACTTACTAGAAGAGGGAAGAACTTACATGGACACAGAAAACGGAGCAAGACGTTAAGAAGCTCAATGGAATATACATAGAGAATACATCAGGAAATATACATAAATATACATCAATCCCGAGGGATATGAATCCTTAGGAATTCCAAACCTTTAGCGAGAACTAGATAAGAAGCAAAGAAACAACAATAAAATGTCAAGGGAGGAATAGCTTCCATTTGATTACTGGCGATACATTAACGATCACGTGACAGACACTTTTTTTATTTACATAGAAGTGAAATAATAAATTAGGTGGGCGAGTGTCTCACAATACTTTGTAGCTAATTATATCGCTGCTGAATTGCACGGCTAATCACGACGATGATTATGATAATTGTGTAATTAAAAGTGTTTAATTTCAACTTTGGGACTACGAAATGGAATTGTGTTCATATGGAGGCTGTTACCAGGGTCAGAAAACAAAATATAATAATAATGATAGACTAAGAAGCGGTATTCCCCTACAGTATCCCATCTATCCACCAACCCACTTCCATTCCCCCACCCTCCCATACAAAAATTTTACCAATTTGTGTCGAAACTTGTGTGTGTGTGTGTGTTTTACATATGTAATTTAAACAACAGTGTATTAACAACTCCGCACCTGTTAGAGACAAACATCCGACACACTCCACTCTATAGCACTAAATGAAATTACAAACACACACACACACACCTAACTTGCTTCAGACAGAGTATTTCCATAACTGATGAGAGAGCAGATCTGTGCTACTCAGCACTGACTCCTTCCAACTGAGAACCGCAGAGGCGACATTTCTGCTTAAATACAAATGATGTTCTCTCGAAGCAATGAACCTATCTCATCCTCAGGGCCAAAGGTTGAAGAAGGCTCCAGGAATTACAAGATAGGAATCTCTACTCTATTTAAGCACATTTTTATACTGTGAAACTGCTACAGGCAACGTGTCCTGTAGAAGATTGTCTTAATTAATTATGGAGTATAAATACTTGACAAATTTATAAATAAAACAAAATTTATGAATATTTAAAGGGTGGAAATAATAAAATCGTTGTATTTTATAATAAGGTGAAACGTCTATATTCTATAGCGAGTTGATACGATTGTATCTTACAGTGAATTATAATCACTGTATTGTACAGTACAGTGAATTGAAATTACTGTATTTTATAGTGATTTGAAATGATTGTATTGTATTGTACTGCGAGCTTAAATTATTGTATTTTATAGCGAGTTTAATCAATGTTTTTACACTGAATTGTGATGGCTGCTTCTCAATGTCATCAGTAATGCTGTATTCAATATGAAACAACTAGTCACTAAACTGCGTACCAACACCTACTCTCTTTACCAAAGGAAAACAGTTTTATTTGCTGTATACACAACAACACAAACACTCCAATGTATTTTGGCAAAAACAGAAAGAATCATCTAGCATCACTTATTGCAAGCGTAGTCAAGATCAATTTTAGCCATTAAAAGCCGAGGTCATTAATGAGCATACTTCATTTCAGCAAATACCCAGGCAAATCCCCGTCCATTGCATTTTTAATTATCAGAGAGAGAGAGAGAGAGAGAGAGAGAGAGAGAGTTCTTTAGTTTACATTACAGATAAATCAGAGCAATTCTTGCCGATCTAAACACGCAGGTGTTGGAAGAGAGAGAGAGAGAGAGAGAGATTCCCAAAAAGGCGAATGGAGTAACGGTGTCTCTGTTCAAACATTTCTAAAAAGAAGAGAATAGGAAGACGAACTCTCAAATGCCGACGCTTTCCCTATTGGAAACCGAAGCATTTTTTTTTTTTCTTCTTCTTCTTTTTCTTTCCTTTCCATTGCCTGAAACCATTCGAGAGAGAAGACCGAGACTTCCAGAATCTTCAAATATCCACAACAACAAATCAAAGCTGCAGCAAATATTCGGGAACATAAGGAACTTCGAAGCCAGGTAACGAGGACTAAGGTACAACTGACAATGTATTGGTAAGCGCTCGAAGCTTGAACATTGAAGTCATTGGCCCCTATGGTGGGCTTGTCCTATATGAATAGGGTTCATCATCTTACTAATAATAATAATAATAATAATAATAATAACACACTAAGAAAATCCAAGACCCAGGAAGAATGATGATAAAGAAAGCAGAAAGATGATCAGGTATGACATTCCAAATCACAGCGATGACCTTCAAAGAACAACCACTGATTGTAAGTCACAGAGGGAGGGGGAGGATCCCCCTACAGTATACCCTCTATCCAACTACCCCTCCTCTTCTCCGTATCCCCCACATAAAAATTATACCAACATGTCCAGAGTTTTACCAGCAACATTCAGCTGTTTTCATAAGACTTTGAATTCACGTTGATTCTTTCATTCATTCCCCGCCCCCCTTAAAAAAATCATTTCCTTTTAAAAGGAATTCAAATACCCCTAAAAAAAAAGGTTCATTTCCCTTAAAAGAATTTAATTTTCCCTAAAAAACAGAATCATTGGCCCCCTAAAAACACTGATTCATTTCTCCTTGAAAATACAATACGCTTCCCCCTAAAAACAGTCATTTCCCTTAAAAAAAACAGATTCATTTCCGCCTACAAAAATTAATTTTCCCTAAAAGAGATGTATTTCGCCCTTAAAAATTAATTTCCTCTAAAAAAAACCAATTTCCCCCTATAAAAAAAAGCCACGCCTGTGGAATCGAAGACATTTTCAAGATCTGTATAAATGATACCACTCCTCTCTCCACGAATCCCACTCTGACACCGACGACACAGCTGCAGCAGCACAATTCTCCAGCCAGAGACACCAATGGAATTACTCCTAGTTTGCAGTTTTCTAAAAGGACTTTATGTTTCTTTAATTCTCATGTCAATGTTACAAAATAATTAATGACTATATAATACCGATATAGTATCTATTATATAATATAAAAACCTACAATAACAAAACCCCAATCAGCATGCATCCCTTAACCCAAATGTTAGATAATAATAATAATAATAATAATAATAATAATAATAATAATAATAAATTTGATTTCGTACAAACACTCAGCAATTTTAATTTTGTTTTACTAGGCGTTAAATTGCAAGCACAGCCAAGATCAATTTTACCTCTTCACAGCTGAGGTCATTAGCAGACTTGATTTCAGTAAATGTCTGGGGAAATCCCAGTCCATTTGCATCTCTATTATCTGAGAGAGAGAGAGAGAGAGAGAGAGAGAGAGAGTCCTTCCCCTACATTTTAGGTAAACAGAACAGCTATTCCTGTCTATAAACACGCAGGTGTTGAAGACTAATACTCTTATCCAAATCATTTATGAAAGACACAATATTTACGACATTCATCCCATAACGGATACAGCCACACTAGAGCAAAACATGTCATTAACACAAGTTGGCAACTTTTCTCATACACAAACTGGTTGGAAACAAGTCAACGACCATAAAGTGGGGAATGATCCTTTGGCTAAAGCTCGAGTACCGTATGAAGAACTCGTTGCCTTGTTTCAGCCTGTTTGTGATGTGTGTGTGCGTGAGTTAAAAACATTTCCCTATAATTTTGACGATTCTAAATGGTCAAACGTACTACGGGTTCAGTATGAAATTACCGTCCGTCGTCCATTAGAAAGACTTCACTCCTTATACCAGATTGCCAGAAGCTGGGATGAATTTGGAAAGAGATTCAGCGTCTTTTGTTGGTCAAATGTCCTGTTTCAATGTAACACACCCTAGGTCTGATACCTTAAATGAAAGGGGCACTTGCAATTATATCTCGCAAAGTTCCAAGTATGCACTGGACTACTTACTTCCACTTATATCAGATTATTATATTCTTTACGCCTATACTGCGACGAAACGAATTTATCTTTCTTGGGCAAATCGTCCAATCACTGTCGGCAACAAAATTCCGTCCTTCAGTAAGAATCCGACATCGTGAAGAGCGTCAGCAATATCCAGAAGCAGAAGCAATATTCCATTTTATGGATGACCCAAATCCCTGACTCCCCCACCCACATCCCTCTCTCTCATTGGTGCCAATCCGGGTACATCAACCAACCCCCTCCCACCTGAGCTTGGAGAAATAGAGAGGACGCTGGACTGATGGGAAAACTGCCCTTTTATACAGAAGGGAATATGAAAATAGTGGACGATAGAATTTTATATTGGCGTAAATTGATTGTATTTTACAGCGAGTTAAAAATATAGTATTGTATAGAGAGATTGCATTCTAAAGCAAGTTGAAACTGTTGTATTGTATAGAGAGTTGAAATCACTCTTATAATGAGTTCAAACGACTGTATTCTATAGTGAGCTGAAAAGATTGTATTATATGGTCAGTTAAAATCACTGTATTTTAGAGTGAGTTGAAACGACGGTGAGTTGAAATTATTGTATAATATTGTATTGCTATTTCAGGAAGATTTCTATTTTCGTGTTAATAACAACTCTGGATTTTGCGACTGGGTGGGAAATGCAAGTTATCGAAAGCGAAAAATTATGAAAAGTAAAATAGTATTTGACCTTTAGATTTTTCATAGAGGTCAGTCAATATTAACCGTAATAGTTCTTTACTCTACTATACACCTTTTACCGCTGCCTGGTAACAGGTTTTATATCCAACTAATTAATTCGGTATAAAAACCCTTGGCCAAATAGACTTATTAACCGATGTTTCAATACATATTATGGTTCTCATTCTCTTATGCTTCCTGGAAATATTCTATTCGTGTGTCATATGACACCTCAGGAGTGGAAAGCCCCTGGTGGAAATTAACCTGTTTTCTACGATGTATGTCTATGGAGAGAGAGAGAGAGAGAGAGAGAGAGGTTCACTTGCTTTTCCTCCAAAGCAACGAAGGACGGAAGGAACAAACGATGAGACTCAGCATTGTTTGTCAGCCGTTTGTTTTCGATTCTCACTCCTGCCACGGGAGGAAGACTGCCCAGGCAAAGGATCTCTCTCCTTTGAATGAAATCCTTCCCTTCCTCGCTTGGTTTGGGCCGCGCCTCTCTCCTGCAGGACTCTCGTCTCGTCGGGAGGAATAAGGAATGAATCCTGTGTCCGGTGTCGATGCATTCGAGAAGGATATTGATGCATGTGCACCGAACGGGTTTAACAAACACACGCAAACATCCATAAACAAGATTTCAAACGTCCATACAACTGGAGGTAATCACGATAAAAAAAATAATTGAAAAAAAAATTGTTTTGATTTTGAAATAATACACGACCGAAATAAAACTGCAGATTGAATAAGCTCAATTAAGAAAAAGGCTCGCTCTCTCTTCTCTCTCTCTCTCTCTCTCTCTCTCTCTCCTTATTGGTATGCAAATGCACACCTATGAGTGAAATAAAAACACTGTACAGCGAACTGGCTTGAGAAAGAAGCGCTCTTTCCCCCTCTATCTCTCTTTCTCTTCCCTAAGAGGTATGCAAATGCACACTATACATAGCCATGAAAAATCCTTGAGGAAGCCAAAACCTGCCTTACAATAACAGTCTCTCCTATTTCTTAAATGAAAAGAAAATCCTTCGGGAGACGTTAAGCCAAACAAATCCATGCAACTGAAGAGACAGAAGGAGTTTCTATTTACAAAAGGGAACGACAATCAAATCAATGGGGAGCACAGTAAAAGCAGCGTTTGCAAGAGAGAGAGAGAGAGAGAGAGAGAGTTCCATCTGTATCAGAATCAACCAAGAGCGAGTGACCATAAATCCAAATTACATTCTGAGAGAGAGAGAGAGAGAGAGAGTAGAGATTCCTTCGCCCTTTGCAATAATTAAGTGTCCATGTCAAGACCAGGAATGAATTCAAAATATGACCTATGGCACAAACATTCCTGAGAAGTAGTATTCCCGAGTCACGAACAATTATTACTATATCAGTTAGCAGAAGAAGAGGCTTTGGAGACGAAAGATAAACGGACGAAGAAGAGAATCTAATTCAGTAATAGTATATAACAATTTTTCCTGTAAAAAGTTTCTTAATACAAATCAGAACTGAGGAAGAGATAGAGAGAAGAAACAGACACCCGCCATTTAGCACAAAGAGGACGACGAGGCAGAGACCGCACCATAAGGCAGCCTCCCAAAGGAGGGCTCAGAGTCTCCGAATCATTTCATCCTTTTCACTTTGATGTTCATTCATTCTGTGCTGATGGCTGCCTCTTCTTAACAAGATAAACAGAGATTGTGTTCTCTGACGTGGGTTGTGTCTGTCCGTTTATAGGAGGGAATGGAATATGGAAAAATTGAGGCCAAAGGTCATTCAGTGCTGGAAGGTAAACCAAGTAACAAGGTCTTAGAGGAGGAAAACCTTTCGCAGCTGCACCACGAAACAATAGTCAAGTGAGGGTTGAGGAAAACAAGATATGAACGGAAGTATATACAGCAAAAGAAACGAAGGGGGTTGCAGCTAGGAGCCGTAAGGACGCTGCACAGCCTCCGACACCATAAGATCCCCTAAATTGACCTCAGCATCTTCTTCATCTCCCTTCGGTCCTGTATCATTCTTTTCCTCCTTCTTTCTCAATGCCGAGGTTTCTGAACCACACTGTAACTCAATAACACTGCAATATCTTATTCTTAAAGAATTAGATCATTCGATAGCTGTAAAACTCTTTACAAAGTTCACAGATCTCAATAAACAAAACCACGGATTTTGTTATCGAATAACATCAGGGTGACTGATACAGAAACCGGTACTACAAAGTCTCAGTGACTTCCGAACGAGGTGAAACCACACATCAATAATACTCCTGGGATGGATCCCAGAGGGGGAATCTCATCTAGAACCATCATACCGTCAGTGCTCTTGACTGACTTTTACGTTTGATAACTTCATCTGTTTTCTTATTTTATCCTTTCGTGTCAATCAAGTTTTTAAAATGGGGAGAGAGAGAGAGAGAGAGAGAACACTGCATCAGTAATGAACCAGTACATTTACCATTTACCATTAAAGAAGATACTTTTCTCACAAGAGAACATTCAGAAAACGAAACCTTCTAACAAAGCTGGAACTGGAATATTAGATTTGGTTCAAAGGATGGGACCCACAAGGTCATTCAGCGCTGTAAAAAATGTTGAGAATTGTTGGTAGAGGACTAAGGAAAGTAAGATGGAAAAGAGAGAATATGAATGGAGGTACAATAAAAGAAATTAAAGGAGTTACAGCTACAGGCCGAGGGGACGCTGCAAAGAACCTCCTTAAGTAATGCCTACAGTGCATTGCGTGAGGTGCACTGTCGGCACTACCCTTCTACGAAATTAGGCTTTTCCAGACATTAACAACTAACATCCTACCGCTATCTCGCGAGCGTGAAATGACTTAAGAGATAAACAAAGAGACATTCACGAATTCTCTCTTTCTCTCCAGCGATGTCGTCGAAAACCTTTGAGACTCAAGAGAGAGAGAGAGGAGAGAGAGAGACAGGAACCGGTACAGTGCAGAGTGTCAGAGACACATCAAAGATGAACGGAAAGAAGAAGAAGAAGAAGAGGAAAAAGAAGAAGAAGAAGAAGAAGGGGAGATAAAAAATCTTCTTTAATCATCATCATCTTCAAACGACTGTCAATAGCAATCATTTTATTTTATCAGCCATTCATCAATAAAGGAAAGACCAAAATGAACTGGAAAGGGAAACCTTAATTTGGAGTTTACAAATATGATTCCCGGAGGCGAATAAGTTCTAATATTTTCAATTATTCTCAATAGCACTTAGTCAAAGCTAAAGTTGCGTGTGCGTGGGCAAGAGAGAGAGAGAGAGAGAGAGAGAAGCTAAAAGTTCAATTTTTAGAAATTTACATTTTACATTACTTTGAAATATCTTGCAACTTTAATTTCATGTAATTTTCTTCTTCTCAGGTAAGCCTGAAAAGGTGGTCCATATCTCTGGGTGCTGTGAGTAGACTGGCTTCGTTTTATTTTATTTTATTTTAATTTTGGGTGAGAAATTACATCATTTTATGTCGTACTGAAACAGCTGTTACTAGTCTTTATGGCAAATATGTAAGAATATTTATTAAGAGCAAAGCTTCAACTTAAATATTTGCCATAAAGACTAGTAACAGCTGTTTTAGTACGACATAAAATGTTGTAATTTCTCACTCAAAAATAAAATAAAAAAAATAAAATAAAACGAAGCCAGTCTACTCACAGCACCCAGAGATATGGACCACCTTTTGAGGCTTACCTGAGAAGAAAACAATTACATGAAATTACAGTGGAAAGATATTTCAAAGTAATGCAAATGTAATAAAAATGAACTTTTAGCTATAAGTCCCTTCTCTCTCTCTCTCTCTCTCTCTCTCTCTCTCTCTCTCTCTCTCTCTCTCTCTCTCTCTCTCTGGAAACTTCAAGGAAATTCGTTTTTTGAAAAGTATAAAAGTTATAAAAACTTCAAATCAACATTATACAAGGAGGAACACTCAGAAGTGGGGAAAGGTCTCTTTTCTCTCTCTCTCTCTCTCTCTCTCTCTCTCTCTCTCTCTCTCTCTCTCTCTAAAAGGACATGAGTCTAGGAAGGCAATGATCATCTAAGATACCGACGACATTTTCATTTGGGCAACTGGTCCACACCCCGCCCCCCTTACCTTTTTTGGGCCAATGAATCGGAAGGCCACCCACACAAGAGCGAAGATTTTGGGAGCGTATGCACAGAAGTCTCTGTTATGAATCTACTCTGTAAGGTTGTTTGTGTACAAAGGATGATGTTCCATCAACTTTAAACCTCATAAATAAATCATTTATTTCGAAATCAGTTCATTTATCAAGGCTGAATTAAACAGGAAATGTTAAGCTCTCAATTTCTGCCATCCACCAAATCGAGGTCTGCCTCTGATGAACATTCGCAACTGTCTTCCAGAGGCTTCTGGAACAAAATCCTTGTTGGTCACAAGACCACCAAATGGGTCTGCCCTTCTGCGTCCACTTAGATTCTCTCTCCTTTACCTCTGGACTCAAACCAGCATTCCTGAATCACTCGGCTAGCCGACGGGTTCTATTCTGTCCTTCTAAAAGACAAACGGCAAGAGAGGATTGCTTTGGGTCACAGTACAGATCCTATGACGAAAACTGATGTCCTAATATCAATCTTCTGGCCCACTCATCTTCCAGGCACCCTCTGGAAGGCGGTGCTGGAAAAGTGGTGGGCCAAACAGACTTTCCCATTTCGGTATATTTTGCCCCGTTCAGAACGGAGAGGAAGGAATGAGAGAGAATCATTACTGATTCCTTTCGCGAAGGAGAGAAAGACAGAGGTGAATGAGAAACAATATTCCCTCGTTTCAAGATACTGGACAATTCATTTAGACGCTGACGTTAACGTTATGCGTTTGCAATGAGAGAGAGAGAGAGAGAGTCTCCAAAACTCCACCACTGGACACAAGCACCCTCACACAAAATAATGATCAGAAACTATGACACAAGTGAGAGCAGCAGCAACGGGTCACAATGAGACCGAAAGAGACCAAATCTGGGAGAGCAAACGAGAGAAGCCCAAACCTTGACACAGATTTCCCAAAGGCCAAATTTTGTGGTCCCTTCAGGAGTCTGCAAAGCCTCCATTGGATTCTAACCAGCGCATCCCAGGCTTCATAAATATTTAGAGGTGGGCCAATTTTCTAGGCCGGGGGAGGGGAGAGAGAGAGGGCAGGGGGTGGGGGAGGGGAGTGGGAGGGGGAGGGAGAGGAGAGGAGGCAGGGGGTGGGGGTGGGGAGGGGAAGGGGGAAGGGGAAAGTTACTAAAATGCTGTGTTGAAGATTTTCGACATGACAGAATTTCTTAAGCTTTTGTGAATATTTAGATGATTTTATGTTCACTGAGGTAAAAATATTAATCAAAACAAGAAGACGACTTCCAATTTATGTAGGTTTAATATGAAGAAGTAGTTTTAGGCTAATACTTATCCTAAAGTAAATACATTATTATTATTATTATTATTATTATTATTATTATTGTTATTATTAGGGTTATTTAAACTTGTGATAAGAGGAGGGAGATGGGTACAGTAAACTTTTTGTTGGGAGGGAAGAGAGGGAGGGATTTGGGTACCCAGTTGTAAGAGTAAAAGTAGCGACTTAGATTATTGTGAATCAAAAGTAGTGGAGTGAGTGGCAGGCAGTGGCTAGAGGTAGATATAGTGTAGTGGGAAATGGGGTAGGTTAGGAAGACCGGGACAGGATTGTGGGGTGGGACAGGGATAGTGCGGAGGGATCTGTAGTGGGGAATTGGTTAGGTAAGTGCCGAGAAATTGTGAATATTGCATGAAATTTCTCAAAATATTTTCAACAAATCGCAGCACAGCAGAGAGAGAGAGAGAGAGAGAGAGAGAGAGAGAGAGAGAGAGAGAGAGAGAGAGAGAGAGAGAGAGAGAGAACTAATCCCGTTAGCCGACATCTCAGAAACTTCTCGAGGCGTCAGCAATTCTAGAAGAGAGGCCGAATCTTATAGCCGACAGCATCACCACCAGAACCTTTCTTGTGAGATTTACCTGCACCAGGTGGCGACCAGAGGAGAGCACATCTCCTTCAGGAGGAGACGAAAGTTCTCAAAGTGTTCAGAACTGCGCTAAAAATAGGAACTGACTAGAAGTTTTTTTGTGCACAAGATGATCCCAAGTCCTTTCACCTCCATTCTACTCAATGTCAACAGTCTCTCAGGACCTGAATCTGAGGAAGGATTCTCAGATACAAAACTGTGACAGTCAACCACTGATCACAAACTTCGTAAAATCCAAAAGGCTCTAATGAACAGGACATGTAAGGAAAATGGAAGTTTGGCGGGGGGGAGGGGATAGAATACAACAGGTTGAGATGGAAGACAGGGGGCCAGCGGATATGCCCTGAAGGAGACAATACAAAGATGGTTCCTGCAGGAGTCTGCATCCACTGGACATTCAACTGCAGCAGAATAATCAAGAGACCCACAAGAAGACGGGACTAGGGAGGAGCCAAGGACAGTGACCAAGAATGGTTTGGTGCTAGAGTTAATGGGTCACAATAAGAAAACCCCAAATGAACGAAGTGATACTGCCCTTGATAAATTTGACTAAGATAACACGAGTATCACTAGATCAATATGAAGACATTCATGGCACCTCTCCAAAATAAAAGATGGCCTGAGAATCAAACACTTTTAGGACAAAGAAACAGGATATGAAGGAGGCCATTTCCTTCAGTGTCTGTCCGTCTGTCTGTCTGTCTGTCCAGGCCGTGAAATGCTATTTGCCAAAGGCGGAATTTTTCCTACGCTCTGATGCTCACTCTTTTATTTCTGCTCTTTGACTCTGTGTGTGTGTGTGTGTGTGTGTGTGTGTGTGTGTGTGTGTGTGTGTGTGTGTGTGTAAATAATAAAACCTGGACACCAGAGGAATACAAATGAGCGAGGGGGATATCGCCTTAAAGTGTCCTCAGGAGATTATGAAGGAGGCCCTCCCTAAAGTTCCTCCTGAAGGAGGTCTAGGGTCATCTGAAGTCTCCAGATAAAAGAGGACGGCTTTACGAGTCTCTTATTCCATAATTTAGTCTGATCATCTCTTCGTCTTCATTATGGACTTAAATCTTGATGAGTTTCCACATGGAATTCATTGTTCATATATTTTTCTCTCTCTTTCTTTATTGGAAACTTTGCAACATTAAAAAAGATACAAGAATTAAAATCAGGGAATTAAAAATATATAATTTTATGTGAATGTTGATCAAGCGATGCTCACGAAAAATTTGAAAAGAAAATAAATGAAAAAGGAAAGAAACAAACAAAGGAAAAAGCGACTAACAAATCTTTCTTTTTAATATGAATGACTTTGACGAGTCTTTGATTATAAGCTGAAGTTTTGTCAAGAGGGAATTAACATATTAAACTTCCCCCAAAAAAACTGGGCGGTGTCAACAAACTTCAAAGGGGACAAGAGAGAGGAAGCCATTTTAGGACTCCTGCTATTCAGAAGTTAGTCAGTCTCGGGACTAAAATCTCTCTCTCTCTCTCTCTCTCTCTCTCTCTCTCTCTCTCTCTCTCTCTCTCTCTGACACCAAGTCTTTCACCCCAAAACCCGACCCCTGGATCACAAGCCACTTCCCTAAAAGTCTCAGTTACGATGGTCAAAAACGCCGAAAATGTTTTATTTGATATTTTCGGGGAAAGTTAGAGAGAGAGAGAGAGAGAGAGATGATAAATAAATCAAACGTCACTTGACGGACAATTCTTTCCCAAATTTCGCAAATACGAAAGTCCGAAGACAGGAAGAATTAGAGAAGGATTCATTCGAGGCTTCAGGAAGAGTTAGAGATTCATTTGAGGCTTCAGGAGGAGTTAGAGAGGGATTCATTTGAGTCTTCAGTATGGGTTAGAGTGATTCATTCCAGGCTTAAGGAAGAGTTAGAGAGGGATTCATTTGAGGCTTCAGTATGGGTTAGAGTGATTCATTCAAGGCCTCAGGAAGAGCTAGGGAGGGATTCATTTGAGGCTTCAGGAAGAGTTAGAGAGGGATTCATTTGAGGCTTCAGGAAGAGTAAGAGATTCATTTGAGGCTTCAGGAAGAGTTAGAGAGGGATTCATTCAAGGCTTCAGGAAGAGTTAGAGATTCATTTGAGGCCTCAGGAAGAGTTAGAGAGGGATTCATTCGAGGCTTCAGGTAGAGTTAGAGAGGGATTCATTTGAGGCTTCAGGTAGAGTTAGAGTGATTCATTCCAGGCTTCAGGAAGAGTAAGAGAGGGATTCATTCAAGGCTTCAGGAAGAGTTAGAGATTCATTTGAGGCTTCAGGTAGAGTTAGAGAGGGATTAATTCGAGGCTTCAGGAAGAGTTAGAGATTCATTTGAGGCTTCAGGTTGAGTTAGAGAGGGATTCATTTGAGGCTTCAGGAAGAGTTAGAGAGAGATTCATTCGAGGCTTCAGGAAGAGTTAGAGATTAATTCGAGGCTTCAGGAAGAGTTAGAGATTAATTCGAGGCTTCAGGAAGAGTTAGAGAGGGATTCATTCGAGGCTTCAGGAAGAGTTAGAGATTCATTTGAGGCTTCAGGAAGCGTTAGAGAGGGATTCATTCAAGGCTTCAGGAAGAGTTAGAGAGAGATTCATTCGAGGCTTCAGGAAGAGTTAGAGATTCATTTGAGGCTTCAGGAAGAGTTAGAGAGGGATTCATTTAAGGCTTCAGGAAGGGTTAGAGTGATTCATTCCAGGCTTCAGGAAGAGTTAGAGAGGGATTTATTGGAGGCTTCAGGAAGAGTAAGGCCCCGTCCACACGGTCGAGCTTTGGTCGAAGAACTTTGTCCGATGTGACGTCAGGAGCAGAGAAACAGCGAGAAAAGTCAGAACTTTGTCGCGGTTTCTCTGCTTCTGACGTCACATCGAACAAAGTTCGTCGAGCAAAGCTCGGCCATGTGGACGGAGTTTTAGAGATTCATTTGAGGCTTCCGGAAGAGTTAGAGAGGGATTCATTCGAGGCTTCAGGAAGAGTTAGAGAGGGATTCATTCAAGGCTTCAGGAAGAGTTAGAGAGAGATTCATTCGAGGCTTCAGGAAGAGTTAGAGATTCGTCGAGGCTTCAGGAAGAGGAGACATTGGAGGGTTTCATTTGGAAGAGTTAGAGAGGGTATTCATTCGAGGCTTCAGGAAGAGTTAGAGATTCATTTGAGGTTTCAGGAAGAGTTAGAGAGGGATTCATTCGAGGCTTCAGGAAGAGTTAGAGATTCATTTGAGGTTTCAGGAAGAATTAGAGAGGTATTCATTCTAGGCTTCAGGAAGAGTTAGAGAGATTCATTCGAAGCTTCAGGAAGAGTTAAGAGATTCATTTGAGGTTTCTTGAAGAGTTAGAGAGGGATTCATTCCAGGCTTCAGGAAGAGTTAGAGAGGGATTCATTCGAGGCTTTCAGGAAGAGTTAGAGTTAAGGGTTCATTTGAGGTTTCTTGAAGAGTTAGAGAGGGATTCATTCCAGGCTTCAGGAAGAGTTAGAGAGGGATTCATTCGAGGCTTCAGGAATAGTTAGAGATTCATTTGAGGCTTCAGGTAGAGTTAGAGAGGGATTCATTTGAGGCTTCAGGAAGGGTTAGAGTGATTCATTTGAGGCTTCAGGAAGGGTTAGAGAGATTCATTAAAGGCTTCAGGAAGAGTTAGAGATTCATTTGAGGTTACAGGAAGAGTTAGAGATTCATTTGAGGTTTAAGAAAGAATTAGAGAGGTATTCATTCTAGGCTTCAGGAAGAGTTAGAGAGGGATTCATTCGAGGCTGCAGGAAGAGTTAGAGAGGGATTCATTCGAGGCTTCAGGAAGAGTTAGAGATTCATTTGAGGTTTCAGGAAGAGTTGGAGAGGGATTCATTCGAGGCTTCAGGAAGAGTTAGAGATTCATTTGAGGTTTCAGAAAGAATTAGAGAGGGATTCATTCAAGGCTTCAGGAAGAGTTAGAGAGAGATTTATTCGAGGCTTCAGGAAGAGTTAGAGATTCATTTGAGGACTGAGGAAGAGTTAGAGAGGGATTCATTCGAGGCTTCAGGAAGAGTTAGAGATTCATTTGAGGCCTCAGGAAGAGATAGAGAGGGATTCATTCGAGGCTTCAGGAAGAGTTAGAGATTCATTTGAGGACTGAGGAAGAGTTAGAGAGGGATTCATTCGAGGCTTAAGGAAGAGTTTGAGATTCATTTGAGGCCTCAGGAAGAGTTAGAGAAGGATTCATTCGAGGCTTAAGGAAGAGTTTGAGATTCATTTGAGGCCTCAGGAAGAGTTAGAGAGGGATTCATTCGAGGCTTAAGGAAGAGTTTGAGATTCATTTGAGGCCTCAGGAAGAGTTAGAGAGGGATTCATTTCAGGCTTCAGTAACGGTTAGTGATTCATTCCAGGCTTCAGGAAGAGATAGTGTTGGATTTATTGGAGGCTTCAGGAAGAGTAAGGCCCCGTCCACACGGTCGAGCTTTGGTCAACGAACTTTGTCTGATGTGACATCAGAAGCAGAGAAACAGCGAGAAAATTCAGAACTTTGCAGCGGTTTCTCTGCTTCTGACGTCACATCAAACAAAGTTCGTTGAGCAAAGCTCGGCCGTGTGGACGGGGTTTTATTGATTCATTTGAGGCTTCAGGAAGAGTTAGAGAGGGATTCATTCGAGGATTCAGGAAGAGTTAGAGAGGGATTCATTCGAGGCTTCAGGAAGAGTTAGAGAGGGATTCATTCGAGGCTTCAGGAAGAGTTAGAGAAGGATTCATTCGAGGCTTCAGGAAGAGTTAGACAGGGATTCATTCGAGGCTTCAGGAAGAGTTGGACAGGGATTCATTCGAGGCTTCAGGAAGAGTTAGAGATTCATTTGAGGTTTCAGGAAGAGTTAGAAAAGGATTCATTCGAGGATTCAGGAAGAGTTAGAGAGGGATTCATTCGAGGCTTCAGGAAGAGTTAGAGATAGATTCATTCGAGGCTTCAGGAAGAGTTAGAGAAGGATTCATTCGAGGCTTCAGGAAGAGTTAGACAGGGATTCATTCAAGGCTTCAGGAAGAGTTAGAGAGAGATTCATTCGAAGCTTCAGGAAGAGTTAGAGATTCATTTGAGGTTTCAGGAAGAGTTAGAAAAGGATTCATTCGAGGATTCAGGAAGAGTTAGAGATAGATTCATTCGAGGCTTCAGGAAGAGTTAGAGATAGATTCATTCGAGGCTTCAGGAAGAGTTAGAGAAGGATTCATTCGAGGCTTCAGGAAGAGTTAGACAGGGATTCATTCAAGGCTTCAGGAAGAGTTAGAGAGAGATTCATTCGAAGCTTCAGGAAGAGTTAGAGATTCATTTGAGGTTTCAGGAAGAGTTAGAAAAGGATTCATTCGAGGATTCAGGAAGAGTTAGAGAGGGATTCATTCGAGGCTTCAGGAAGAGTTAGAGATAGATTCATTCGAGGCTTCAGGAAGAGTTAGAGAAGGATTCATTCGAGGCTTCAGGAAGAGTTGGACAGGGATTCATTCAAGGCTTCAGGAAGAGTTAGAGATTCATTTGAGGCCTCAGGAAGAGTTAGAGAGGGATTCATTTAAGGCTTCAGGAAGGGTTAGAGTGATTCATTCCAGGCTTCAGGAAGAGTTAGTGAGGGATTTATTGGAGGCTTCAGGAAGAGTAAGGCCCCGTCCACACGGTCGAGCTTTGGTCAACGAACTTTGTCCGATGTGACATCAGAAGCGGAGAAACAGCGAGAAAATTCAGAACTTTGCAGCGGTTTCTCTGCTTCTGACGTCACATCGAACAAATTTTCGTTGAGGCGGAAAGCTCGGCCCGTGTGGACGGGGTTTTTAGAGATTCATTTGAGGCTTCAGGAAGAGTTAGAGAGGGATTCATTCGAGGATTCAGGAAGAGTTAGAGAGGGATTCATTCGAGGCTTCATGAAGAGTTAGAGAAGGATTCAATCGAGTCTTCAGGAAGAGTTAGACAGGGATTCATACGAGGCTTCAGGAAGAGTTAGACAGGGATTCATTCAAGGCTTCAGGAAGAGTTAGAGATTCATTCGAAGCTTCAGGAAGAGTTAGAGAGAGATTCATTCGAAGGCTTCAGGAAGAGTTAGAGAGAGATTCATTCGAAGCTTCAGGAAGAGTTAGAGAGATTCATTCGAGGCTTTTCAGGAAGAGTTAGAAGGATTCTTCATTCAAGGCTTCAGGAAGAGTTAGAGAAGGATTCATTCGAGGCTTCAGGAAGAGTTAGAGAAGGATTCATTCGAGGCTTCAGGAAGAGTTAGAGAAGGATTCATTCGAGGCTTCAGGAAGAGTTAGAGAAGGATTCATTCGAGGCTTCAGGAAAAGTTAGAGAAGGATTCATTCGAGGCTTCAGGAAGAGTTAGACAGGGATTCATTCAAGGCTTCAGGAAGAGTTAGAGATTCATTTGAGGTTTCAGGAAGAGTTAGAGAGAGATTCATTCGAAGCTTCAGGAAGAGTTAGAGAGAGATTCATTCGAGGCTTCAGGAAGAGTTAGAGATTAGATTCATCGAGGCTTCAGAAGAGTTAGAGAGAGATTCATTTGTTTCGGCTTTCAGGGAAGAGTTA
Organism: Macrobrachium nipponense; assembly: GCF_015104395.2. Lineage (NCBI taxonomy): Eukaryota > Metazoa > Arthropoda > Malacostraca > Decapoda > Palaemonidae > Macrobrachium > Macrobrachium nipponense. Next base: position 36,901,864 of record NC_087214.1, on the reverse strand, counting down.
GAGAGAGATTCATTCGAGGCTTACGGAAGAGTTAGAGAATGATTCATTCGAGGCTTCAGGAAGAGTAGAGAAGAGTTCATTCGAGGCTTCAGGAAGAGTTAGAGAAGGATTCATTCGAGGCTTCAGGAAGGAGTTAGAGAAGGATACATTCAAGGCTTCAGGAAGAGTTAGAGAAGGATTCATTCGAGGCTTCAGGAAGAGTTAGAGAAGGATTCATTCGAGGCTTCAGGAAGAGTTAGAGAAGGATTCATTCGAGGCTTCAGGAAGAGTTAGAGAGGATTCATTCGAGGCTTCAGGAAGAGTAGACAGGATTCATTCAAGACTTCAGGAAGAGTTAGAGATTCATTTGAGGTTTCAGAAGAGTTTAGAGAGAGATTCATTCGAAGCTTCAGGAAGAGTTAGAGAGAGATTCATTCGAGGCTTCAGGAAGAGTTAGAGATAGATTCATTCGAGGCTTCAGGAAGAGTTAGAGAGAGATTCATTCGAGGCTTCAGGAAGAGTTAGAGAGAGATTCATTCGAGGCTTCAGGAAGAGTTAGAGAGAGATTCATTCGAGGCTTCAGGAAGAGTTAGAAAAGGAGGTCATTCGAGGCTTCAGGAAGAGTTTAGACAGGGATTCATTCAGGCTTCAGGAAGAATTAGAGAGAGATTCATCGAGCTTCAGGAAGAGTTAGAGAGGGATCATTCGAGGGGCTTCAGGAAGAGTTAGAGAGGGATTCATTCGAGGCTTCAGGAAGAGTTAGACAGGGATTCATTCAAGGCTTCAGGAAGAGTTAGAGAAGGATTCATTCGAGGCTTCAGGAAGAGTTAGACAGGGATTCATTCAAGGCTTCAGGAAGAGTTAGAGAGAGATTCATTCGAAGCTTCAGGAAGAGTTAGAGAGGGATTCATTCGAGGCTTCAGGAAGAGTTAGACAGGGATTCATTCGAGGCTTCAGGAAGAGTTAGAGAGGGATTCATTCGAGGCTTCAGGAAGAGTTAGACAGGGATTCATTCAAGGCTTCAGGAAGAGTTAGAGAAGGATTCATTCGAGGCTTCAGGAAGAGTTAGACAAGGATTCATTCAAGGCTTCAGGAAGAGTTAGAGAGAGATTCATTCGAAGCTTCAGGAAGAGTTAGAGAGAGATTCATTCGAGGCTTCAGGAAGAGTTAGAGAGAGATTCATTCGAGGCTTCAGGAAGAGTTAGAGAGAGATTCATTCGAGGCTTCAGGAAGAGTTAGAGAGAGATTCATTCGAGGCTTCAGGAAGAGTTAGAGAGGGATTCATTCGAGGCTTCAGGAAGAGTTAGACAGGGATCAATTCAAGGCTCAGGCAAGAGTTAGAGTAAGGATCATTCGAGGCTTCAGGAAGAGTTAGACAGGGATTCATTCATGGCTTCAGGAAGAGTTAGAGAGAGATTCATTCGAAGCTTCAGGAAGAGTTAGAGAGAGATTCATTCGAGGCTTCAAGAAGAGTTAGAGAGAGATTCATTCGAGGCTTCAGGAAGAGTTAGAGAGAGATTCATTCGAGGCTTCAGGAAGAGTTAGAGAGGGATTCATTCGAGGCTTCAGGAAGAGTTAGACAGGGATTCATTCGAGGCTTCAGGAAGAGTTAGAGAGGGATTCATTCGAGGCTTCAGGAAGAGTTAGAGATTTATTTGAGGTTTCAGGAAGAGTTGGAGAGGGATTCATTCGAGGCTTCAGGAAGAGTTAGAGATTCATTTGAGGTTTCAGAAAGAATTAGAGAGGGATTCATTCAAGGCTTCAGGAAGAGTTAGAGAGAGATATATTCGAGGCTTCAGGAAGAGTTAGAGATTCATTTGAGGACTGAGGAAGAGTTAGAGAGGGATTCATTCGCGGCTTCAGGAAGAGTTAGAGATTCATATCAGGAGTGAGGAAGAGTTAGAGAGGGATTCATTCGAGGCTTCAGGAAGAGTTAGAGATTCATTTGAGGCCTCAGGAAGAGTTAGAGAGGGATTCATTCGAGGCTTCAGGAAGAGTTAGAGATTCATTTGAGGACTGAGGAAGAGTTAGAGAGAGATTCATTCGAGGCTTCAGGAAGAGTTTGAGATTCATTTGAGGACTGAGGAAGAGTTAGAGAGGGATTCATTCGAGGCTTAAGGAAGAGTTTGAGATTCATTTGAGGCCTCAGGAAGAGTTAGAGAGGGATTTATTGGAGGCTTCAGGAAGAGTAAGGCCCCGTCCACACGGTCGATCTTTGGTCAATGAACTTTGTGCGATGTGACATCAGAAGCGGAGAAACAGCGAGAAAATTCAGAACTTTGCAGCGGTTTCTCAGCTTCTGACGTTACATCGAACAAAGTTAGTTGAGCGAAAGCTCGGGCCGTGTGTACGGGGTTTTAGAATTCATTGAGGCTCAGACGAGTTAGAGACGGTTCTTCGAGAGCTTCAGGAGAGTTAGAGATAGATTCCATTCGAGGATTCAGAAGAGTTTAGAGAGGGATTCATCTCAAGGCTTCAGGAAGAGTTAGAGAAATAGGATTTTTTTTTTTCCACCCCCAATTTTTCGAGGCTTCAGGAGAGTTAGAGAAGGATTCATTCGAGGCTTCAGGAAGAGTTAGAGATAGATTCATTCGAGGCTTTCAGGAAGAGTTCGAAGAGATCCCGATGCTTCAGGAAGAGTTAGACAGGGATTCATTCGAGGCTTCAGGAAGAGTTAGAGAGAGATCATTCGGAAGCTTCAGAAGAGTAGAGATTCATTTAAGGTTTCAGAAGAGTTAGAGAAAGTTCATTCCGAGGCTTCAGGAAGAGTTAGAGAGGGATTCATTCGATGCTTCAGAATAGTGAAGAGATTCATTTGAGGCTTCAGTAGAGTTTAGAGAGGGTTCTTTGAGGCTTCAGGAAGGTTAGGAGTGATTCTTTTGAGGCTTCAAGAAGGTTAAAGATTCATGTAAAGGCCTTCAGGAAGAGTAGTTCATTTGAGGTTACAGGAAGAGTTAGAGATTCATTTGAGGTATCTGGAAGAATTAGAGAGGTATTCATTCTAGGCTTCAGGAAGAGTTAGAGAGGGATTCATTCGAGGCTGCAGGAAGAGTTAGAGAGGGATTCATTCGAGGCTTCAGGAAGAGTTAGAGATTCATTTGAGGTTTCAGGAAGAGTTGGAGAGGGATTCATTCGAGGCTTCAGGAAGAGTTAGAGATTCATTTGAGGTTTCAGAAAGAATTAGAGAGGGATTCATTCAAGGCTTCAGGAAGAGTTAGAGAGAGATTTATTCGAGGCTTCAGGAAGAGTTAGAGATTCATTTGAGGACTGAGGAAGAGTTAGAGAGGGATTCATTCGAGGCTTCAGGAAGAGTTAGAGATTCATTTGAGGACTGAGGAAGAGTTAGAGAGGGATTCATTCGAGGCTTAAGGAAGAGTTTGAGATTCATTTGAGGCCTCAGGAAGAGTTAGAGAGGGATTCATTCGAGGCTTAAGGAAGAGTTTGAGATTCATTTGAGGCCTCAGGAATAGTTAGAGAGGGATTCATTCGAGGCTTAAGGAAGAGTTTGAGATTCATTTGAGGCCTCAGGAAGAGTTAGAGAGGGATTCATTTAAGGCTTCAGGAAGGGTTAGAGTGATTCATTCCAGGCTTCAGGAAGAGTTAGAGAGGGATTTATTGGAGGCTTCAGGAAGAGTAAGGCCCCGTCCACACGGTCGAGCTTTGGTCAACGAACTTTGTCCGAATGTGACATCAGAAGCGGAGAAACAGCGAGAAAATTCAGAACTTTGCAGCGGTTTCTCTGCTTCTGACGTCAAATCGAACAAAGTTCGTTGAGCAAACAAAGCTCGGCCGTGTGACGGGGTTTTTTAAGAGATTCATTTGAAGGCTTCAGGAAAGAGTTAGAGAGGGATTCATTCGATGATTCAAGAAGAGTTAGAGAGGAATTCATTCGAGGCTTCATGAAGAGTTAGAGAAGGATTCAGTCGAGTCTTCAGGAAGAGTTAGACAGGGATTCATTCGCAGGCGGGAATTCAGGAAGGAAGTTAGAGAGGGATTCTTCAAAGGCTTTAAGGAAGAGTTAGAGAGAGATTCATTCGACCTTCAGGGAAGATTTGTTAGAGAGGAGGAATTCAATTTCGAGGCTTCAGGGAAGAGCTTAGAGATTAGATTCATTCAAGGCTTCAGGCGGATTAGAGAGAAGGATTATTCGAGGCTTCAGGGAGAGTAGCAGATTCAATTTCGAGGCTTCAGGAAGAGTTAGAGAAGGAGGAGGTTCAAATTCGGGTTGAAAAGCCCAGGAAGGAGTTAGAGAGGGAATTTCGAAAGGCTTCAGGAAGAGTTAGAGGGGATTCATTCGAGGCTTCAGGAAGGAGTTTAGAGAGGATTCATTCGGAGGCTCAGGAAGGATTAGAGAAGGGATTCTGTTCCGAAGGCTTCAGGAAAGGAGTTAGAGAGGGTTTCATTCGAGGCTTCCAGGAAGAGTTAGAGAGGGATTCTTCGAGGCCCTTCAGGAAGAGTTAGAAGAATTTCATTTAGGTTTCAGGGAAAGAAATTAGATGAGGGATTCATTCAGGGCTCTTCAAGGAAGAGTTAGAGAAGGGATTCTATTCGAGGCTTCAGGAAGAGTTAGAAGATTCAAATTTGAGGTTTCTTTGAGGAAGGGCAGGGTTAGGAAGAAGAGATCAATTCGAGGCTTCAAGGAAGAGTTAGAGATTTCCATTTGGGACTGAGGAAGAGTTAGGAAGGAGAGTTCCATTGCGGAGGCTTCAGGAAGAAGTTTGAGAATTCATTTGAGGCTGGAGGAAAGAATTTAAGAGAAGGATTCATTCGGAGGCTTTCAGGAAAGAAGTTAGAGATTCGAAATTTGGGCCTCAGGAAGAGGTTTAGAGAAGGATTCATTCTAGGTTCAGGAAAGAGACAGGAATTCATTAAGGCTTCAGGAAGAGTTAGAGAGAGATTCATTCGAAGCTTCAGGAAGAGTTAGAGATTTCAATTCGAGGGCTTCAGGAAGAGTTAGAGAGATTCATTCGAAGGCCTCAGGAAGAGTTAGAGAGGATTCATTCGAGGCTTAAGAGTTAGAGAGGGATTCATTCGAGGCTCCAAGAGAAAGTTAGAGAGGGATTCATTCGAGGCTTCAGGAAGGTTGAGAGGGATTCATTCGAGGCTTCAGGAGATTAGAGATTCTTTCGAGGCTTCAGGAAGAGTTAGAGATTCATTTCGAGGCTTCAGGAAGAGTTAGAGATTCATTTGAGGTTTTCAGAAAGGAACTAGAGAGGGATTCATTCAAGGCTTTCAAGAGAGTTAGAGAGAGATATATTCGAGGCTTCAGGAAGTTAGAGATTCATTTTGAGACTGGGAAGGAAGTTGAGCAGAGATTCATTGAGGCTTCAGGAAGAGTTAGAGATTCATTTGAGGACTGAGGAAGAGTTAGAGAGATTCATTCGAGGCTTCAGGAGAGTTTGAGATTTCATTTTGAGGGACTGAGGAAAGAGTTAGAGAGGGATTCATTCGAGGCTTAAGAGAGTTTGAGATTCATTTTGAGGACTTGAGGAAGAGTTAGAGGATTTCATTCGAGGTTCAGGAAGTTAGAGATTCATTTTGAGCCTCAGGAAGAGTTTAGAGAGGGGGATTCATTCAAGGCTTCAGGCGAGTTAGCAGGATTCATTTGAGGACTTGAGAAGAGTTAGAGAGGGATTCATTTCGAGGCTTCAGGAAGGAGTTAGAGATTCATTTGAGGCCTCAGAAGAGTTAGAGAATTCATTCGCTTAGGAAGAGTTTAGATTCATTGAGGACTGAGGAAGAGTTAGAGAGGGATTCATTCGAGGCTTAAGAGAGTTTGAGATTCATTTGAGGGCCTCAGGAAAGAGTTAGAGAGGGATTTATTGGAGGCTTCAGGAAGAGTAAGGCCCCGTCCACACTGTCGATCTTTGGTCAACGAACTTTGTCCGATGTGACATCAGAAGCGGAGAAACAGCGAGAAAATTCAGAACTTTGCAGCGGTTTCTCTGCTTCTGACGTCACATCGAACAAAGTTAGTTGAGCAAAGCTCGGCCGTGTGGACGGGGTTTTAGAGATTCATTCGAGGCTGCAGGAAGAGTTAGAGAGGGATTCATTCGGGGCTTCAGGAAGAGTTAGAGATTCATTTGAGGCTTCAGAAAGAGCTATTGAGGGATTCCTTCTGGGCTTCAGGAAGAGTCAGAGATTCATTTGAGGCTTCAGGAAGAGTTAGAAAGGGATTCATTCGAGGCTTCAGGATTCTTAGTGAAAGTGGGAAGTAAATGAAAGAAGGAGAATATTCCCAGGAGATCTTTCCTGGATGCAAACATTTTATGACAAAAAAATTACTTCCATTTGAAGACATTTGATGACAAAACCAGCTTGCAATTGACGACAAAAATTACTTCCATTTAAAGACAAAACCGACTTTCGTTTGACGACTAAACTTACTTCCATTTGACGACAAACTTTCATTTAACGAGAAAATTTACTTTCATCTGATGACAAAACTGACTTTCAGCTGACGACGAAACAGACTTTTATTTGATGACAAAACTGACTTTCATTTGACGACAAAAAACAAACTTTCATTTGATGACAAAACAATTTCATTTGACGACAAAACCGACTTTCATTTAATGACGAAATAATTTCATTCGACCACTTTTTTTCCACTTTCTAATTTTCAGGAACAAGATCCTTCTGTCTCTTGGTATGCATGACTGATGTTTACTTTTCTTCTTCGGTATATATTTATCCACTATTTTCTCTAATATTTTATATAATATCTCCGTATTTACCCTTATGTCATCACTTACGAAAATGTTATCCCAATCTTTGTTTAATTCTTCATTTATTTCTGACCATTTTATATTTTTACTGTAGAAGTTGTATTTTCCATATCCTTCCCACTTTTTCATTTCTTGCTTATCTCTGTTTTTACTTGCTTTGGAATGGACTGTTAATTCTATGACATTATGGTCTGAAAATAACTTGCTGCATTATAAACTATTATTTTTTCTTAACATAATTCATCTCGTTCACAAATACTAGGTCTAAAGTATTTTCCTTTCTTGTTGGCAGGTGATTTATTTGTTGAATGTTGTATTCTAGTAGCATATCTAATAGCTTTTCGAATTGCCTCTTATCTTCTGCACTACTATTACTCTCTTTTTTATATGTATAAGTACAACCACAATCTCCTATTCGTTTTTTCCAGTCTACGAAAGGAAAGTTGAAGTCTCCAGATAGGAGAATAGTCCAGTCCTTGTGATTTCTACATATATCATCCAATTTTTCTATTATTAAGTCAAACTCTTTAGTAGTATTAGGAGGTATATATATACTATATATATATATATATATATATATATATATATATATATATATATATATATATATATATATATATATATATATATAGAGAGAGAGATAGAGAGAGAGATGAGAGAGAGAGAGAGAGAGAGAGAGAGAGAGAGAACGATTTAAGCGCACTGGCGTGCGTATATTGAGTCACATGGTATGATGGACTGAGGCCAATTTCCATGCAAATTTGACGATGGTCGTGCATGTACATAATTGTGTTTTCCAGTGTGCATATTTATTATGCATTATTTACGTATATTTTCATGATTGACGTGACTGTAGCTATGGTTGAATAATTTTATCTTTTATTTCGTTAATAAAACAATTGATTTATATCAAGAACATCCATTTTAAAATGTCATTGATTTGTGAAGGTAGGCTCTGATAGGCCTACATATCAGATTGAGGGTGAAATTTATGGGAACAATGGGAACCCCGATTTGCATAAAGTAGGAACTCTTCTCTTAAAAAACAAAAAGACTTTTGATATGCCTGAAGTGGGAACTCAGTCTATTGGCAACGAATGGGAATTTCTGGTAACAAATGTGGGAAAGTAGTCTTTGGAATCAAATTAGGAAATAGGAATTTATCTCTGGGAGCACATTGGGAACTTAGTTTTTCGAAAAATTTGGGAATTATCCTGCTGGGAGCTTAGTCTTTAGAATCAGATGGAAATTCAGCCCTCCGGGAACACATTGGGAACTCAGTCTTTGGAATTCAATGGGAATTCACTATTCTGGGAACACATTAGGAAATTTGTGATTAGAATCAAGTGAGATATATACATTTAGGGAAAACAGTGGGAACTCAGATTTGGAATCAAGTGGGAATTCAACCATCTGGGATTTTATTTGGAACATAAACTTTGGAGTAAAATGGAAATGCTTCCTTCTGGGAACAAATAAAGAATTCAGTCTTTTGAAACAGTTGGGTGAAAAATGGCAACCCGGTCTCGTAGCCAAGGTTTATGAACTTGTTCTCGTGGGGACAAAAGGAAACTAAGCATAGATATCAGTTGGAAACTCTGTCTTTGGGAGTGTATGGGAACTCAGTCTCTTGGGAACAAAGCGGGAACTTGTAGTGTTGTGAGATTTAAATGTGTAGACAATTTCGTTCAAAGAGAAGTGCCGACGTGAGTAGTGACGGAAAAAAAGAAAGCAATGTGATGATAACACTTGCAATGTTGACCCTTATCTAGTGTATGAAGTGGCTGTCTTACATAGTGAGTAAGACGACAATGTATAGAGTGAAGGACAACATTGCATAGTGAATAACATATCATTATATAGTGAATGAAAGAGCCATGTATACAGTGAAAAAGGTAACTAACACTTTACATAGTAAAACTAAAACAAAATTTTATATATATGTATAACATATATAACACCTATATATATTATATATATATATATATATATATATATATATATATTATATATATATATATTTAGTGAATAAACGTAGGTGTATTCAACCACAAGGCCTAATAAACAGTGGCAGCCAACGTCACTCTTCCGAAAAAGGATGCGAAGGCCTATTTGCTAACTTGGCAGCCTTCACCCCTACCATTCCCCCCGTCCCGTTCCCCTAGCTGTAGGCACCCCTCCTCTCCCCCTTACCTCCCCCCCCACCCACCCCTCAGGCAGTTGTCTATCATCACCTCCACTCATAAAATGCAAATGCACTGGAGGCCTTTCGATCAATGGAATGAGTTCCAATAATGCCAGCGACACATAACACATAATCCCCTCGTGACGCTTTGTCTGCCTGTTTGTCTGTCTATCCTGACGATGGACCTTATTGTAGAATTTCGTCGAGGGAGATATTTACAGACGAATATTTTATCCTTAAAAGAAAAAAAAAAAAAACCTAGTTTTATTGGCCATTCACGAGTCTCACGACTGAGTTTTTCAGTGCTTAAAGAGGTGCTATTGGGAATTATTCTCTCTCTCTCTCTCTCTCTCTCTCTCTCTCTCTTCTCTCTCTCTCTCTCCCTGCATTTTCAGGCCGTGATTCAGTACAGTTGATTGACCAACTTGTTTGTCCAGTGTCAAGTTTTCCATCAATAACTAAAATGTGTTTGTTTGTTTATTTATTTATTTTTTTGCCACTGTGTCTGTATAGATCATCTACCTTTATTTCTTTTATATGGGCTTTGATTTGTAGCTATTTTACAATTACTTTTTCCAAAATACACATAATATATTTTTACTGTAGTTTACTTAACAGTAAAATATTGAAGAGATAGATTAGAAATGTCTATTTACCCAAGTACTATATTCCTGTTATGGTCAGACTTCCTCAAAGCTAAGATCTTCGCATTGCATCTTCGCTTGAACTTTCCAGGTTCTAATTACCCGACATCCTCAGTAGGGAGACGTTCCACAGCCCAGCGGTGGGAGGGATTAAGCTCGAAAGAATGAAGACTGATGTCAGATGCCAGAATGAAAGAGAAAGTGAAGTGCAAGAGGAATGGAAAGTTTGGGGCAGACCTACTTGCTAATGACTCACCCCTTTTTTTTTTAGATTGTATGGCCGTGAGCTGATACCGAGTTTGAATAACAGGTTTGAATATTTCAGTTATGATCTGACACCAGTCACCCCTTAGGAGGGTAGTGCCATCAGTGCAGCTGACGCGGTGCACTGTAGGCATTACTTAAGGTTATTTGCAGCCCACCTTCGGCCCCTAGCTGCAATACCTTTTATTCCTCTTACTATACCTCTGTTCATATTCTCTTTCTTCCATCATACTTTCCTTGACCATCTCTCAACATTGTTGCATAGCGCAACTGCAAAAGGTTTTCCTCCTGTTACGCCTTTCAAACCTTTCTTACTCTCAATTTCCCTTTCAGCGCTGAATGACCTCGTATGTCTCAGCGCTTGGCCTTTGGCTTAGATTTAATCATTCTTCCTTCCTTCTAAAACAAGTTAATTGAAGGAAAATTGTAATGAATTGAAAACAAATAAATGATCAAAATTTTAACATTTGCATGGTATTCAAACATTCCTTCTCTGTGACAGCTATTAAATCGACATTAATTTCCCCATTTTACAGAAACCAACACCAAAGTTATCCCAACGCCTTTCACAGTCGAATTTGCGAAAGAAATAAAAAAAAGTGAAGGGTTCCGAGGCTCTTTGGGGCGGTCATTACTTCCCCTGTTGTGTGATCAGAAACAGATGTTTGCGTCGAGGGGCAGAATTGATGGCCAGTTACGTGGGGGAGATTCAGTGTTGACACATCTTTCTTCAGAGGTCCCTCTGGGGGTCAAGCCTCCATTTGTTACAGTCTCCCCTCAAATGTGGAAAATTTCTGCAAGCTACCTTGCAGTAATAAGTGGTACGAGCACCAACCTGAAGGAGTGATAGAAAACGATCAGGCAAAGATCCTCTAGGACTATGGTATCAGAACAGATAGAGATAGAGTGATACGTGCAAAAAGACCAGACGTGACGTTGATTGACAAAATCAAGAAGAAAATATCACTCATTGATGTCTCAATACCATGGGACATCAGAGTAGAAGAGAAAGAGAGGGAAAAAATGGATAAGTATCAAGACCTGAAAATAGAAATAAGAAGGATATGGGATATGCCAATGGAAATTGTACCCATAATCATAGGAACACTAGGCACGATCCCAAGATCCCTGAAAAGGAATCTAGAAAAACTAGAGGCTGAAGTAGCTCCAGGACTCATGCAGTAGAGTTTGGTCCTAGAAACAGCGAGCAGAGTGAGAAAAGTGATGGACTCTTATGGAGGCAGGATGCAACCCGGAACCCCACACTGTAATACCACGCAGTGGAATAGGATGTCTATGATAGACAAAAAACAATGGAACCTGTCAAAATATAATAATAATAATAATAATAATAAATAATAATAATAATAATAATAATAGTCCCAGAATTCCTTTACATATAGACTATACTTTTCATTCAAGTAGTGCGTTTAAAAGTTTTATGAAAATCAGAGAGAGTTGGTTGTGAGTAACACTGGTCAAAAGAATTGTGAAGCTTTTCTTACCGCCAAGGCTGATCCAGCTCCTTCAGTAGTTCTGCTGTAATTTGGAATTCTCTCTCTCTCTCTCTCTCTCTCTCTCTCTCTCTCTCTCTCTCTCTCTCTCTGGGGATTCATATAAATTTTGTGCTGTAGTAAGCAGGGCATATCGAGTTCACAATATGAGATACAACTGGGATGGAGACTTAACTTGTCTTTCTTTGTTTCTTTGTTTGTTTTTCCGTTGTTAGGTCAAGCGTTGTTACGCTGGATGGTTGGTTTTCTTTGGTGTTGGGATATATCTCCATTTCTTCTTTAATCAGTTGACTCGAGAGCTTATTCGATGCTTCCTTTGGAATAAGTTTCATTTTCTCAAACGCATCAGTTGATAATTCTCTTTGTGGTCTGTTTCTCTTCTTTGTTATTTTTTCCCTTTGGGGGATGTTGTCAGGATGTCAGTTGTTTATTTGTTAATGAAGACAGTTTCTCAACTTTCTCATTCTCGATGATGTTCAAATTTAGATTCCTTTTGATGTGTTTGTGCGTCAGAGAGAGAGAGAGAGAGAGAGAGAGGAGAGAGAGAGAGAGAGAGAGCAAATAACCCTTATGCAAAGGTCACAGGGAAACGGAGAAAGGCCTTTTTTCAGGCAACTGAAGGAAAGGCTGGTGGAGAGGCCTCCAGAACAAGGAGTAGTTTTAGGGAGACAGATAGACAGATGCGAACACTGAGATAAGATTACGATAATATTTTTTTTGAAGACCAGTTCAAGAGGAAATAAATAAAAGTATCAAGCAGCTTAGACACACACACACACACACACACACAGAGGTGTGCCAAGATATGGGACGTGTGTCATTTGTGTCTCCAGTCTCCTCATGAGCTTTGACTTGCCCCAAAACGAAGGACAGAGGAAACATCAGAGTTGATGGAGGAAGGATGTTTCCATCACGGTTATCGCCTTCGCTGAATCAATTCCCCCACCCCTCCCACCTCCCCCCCCACTCTCAGTCCTCAACCCCATCCTCAACCCCGACACTTTCACTGATTTCCTCTTGTTGTGAGGTTAGATTCATAACAAAATATAGTTGAGGGAAAAGATTAATATTAGAATCACGACGCCGATATTATTATTCAGTAGCTTATCCCTACTCATACGGAACAAGTCCCCCACAAAAGGACCGTCGACTTGAAATTCGAGCTTCCAAGGAATATTACGGTGATCATGTGAAAAAAGCAGCAGAAGATAATGTGAAATACAAACAGAAGAGATCATCTGTTAGAAAAGATTAAAATAAATTAACAAAGCAGTAGATAACTAGATAAAAAAAAGTAAATTATCAATATCCAAAGCCTTTCACTTTCCTAAGAAGGTCATTGTCATCCTGTCGCAGACCAATGTCATTTTTGTAACGTGATGTTATGTAAGGAATATTCTTATTATTATTGAGAAGAAAACTTACTATGTCATCGGGAAACTTGATGCACCAAATACACGCTGATGAAAAGGAGATATGAAAAAGAATAGAGAAGACTCTGTATAAAGTGAATGCCGTAGAAACACCTTTTATTGTTGTTGTTGTTGTTGTTGTAACAGCCACTTCGCAGTCGCTGACGGGAAGGGCAACCTTATACGATTGACCGACCTCAAATGTCAAGGTTTAGGGAAGGATGCAGAAGTGGTTCAGTATCCTTTGAGGGATACTCAAGCCGCTTCTCGATATCAATCCTCTCCTTCCATTCCTGCGGCAGGACCCTTCCTCAGCATCCTTCCTCATCCCTAGACGACGCCTCCTTCGAATAAGGATCAACTCTGCATCTCTCGTAGGTATAATCTCCCCCTTGGAAAAGGACCCTTGGCGGTATTGTTCAGGATGTGTCCCCCGAAGGATTATGGGACACAAGGGGATAGAATAGTTCCCAGGCCCTGGAGAAATTAGATTGAAGAGAATGGGGGGAAGGGGGGGGAGGGGGGGGGAGGGGGGGGGGGGAATTCTGGTTACGACTTTCTTCAGGAGATGATATTGGTTTTGGAAATGGGGGAGGGGGCGTGGAGAACGGGGGGATATTACAGACCGTTTCTGTCATTCCAGATCGAGTTTCCGGAATGATTCACAGACTGGAATTCTCGGGAATTTACGCTGCTCTGGAGTGGGGACCCCTGTTTATTTATTTGTTTGTTTCATTAATTAATTAACTAATTTATTTATCTGACATCTCTGAAATTGAGACAACTGTTTATTTGTCTGTTTACTTATTTATTTGTATTAAATCTAACTGCTCTGAAATTGGGACTCCTTCTTTATTGATTGATTGATTAATTGATTAATTAATTCATTTATTTATTTATTTATTTGTTGACTGATTGATTGATTTATTTATTTGTTAGTTTATCTGTCTATTTAGAATCTGCTACTTTTGGTATCGTGGACAACTTTCGGGATCAGATAACACCAAGAATTCCAACCTGATGTGAATTCATAACGTTGATTTTTCTTCCAACTTTTAATATTTCTGATATTTTTAAGATTTTGCTCTTGGCTTTTTATTTTTCTCTTATTTTTGCCCCTTATTTATATTTTAATGTCTCTTATCTTTGATACCTCATTCAAAGCCAAGAGGACTGGGGTCGAAATAGTGGCCGTTTGAGGACAGATGAATTTCGGAAGAATATTTATATATGTCTGTCTGTTTGTCTGTCTTTGGTATCATCGATGAGCGATGCTCTTTTGTTCCCTTTTTCAGGTACGACGAAGTGGGAGGAATGATGACGGTTGGGGACTGGGAGGGGGAGGGTGGGGAAGGGGGTGTGTCCCTCTTGTTCCATTTAGAGAGAGAGAGAGAGAGATGAGAGAGAGAGAGAGAGAGAGACTTGTTCCATTCAGTGCATGAATTGATATGACAATAGTGAAAAATGCAGGAACTTTTTATTCGATACATTAAAAGGAAAACTCTAATCTGGACTGTGCTGAACATATATATATTATATATAATATATATATATATATATATATATAATATATATATATATATATATATATATATATATATATATATATACTACATACATACATACATACATATAGTATATTCATTATATATATATATATTTATTATATTTATATTTATTATATATATCTATATATATATCATACATACCTACATCCATACTTGTTACCTATATACATTTATATATATATATATATTTAAATATATATATATATAATATAATATATCATATATATATATATATATACAAACAGTATAAATCCTGTATGTATATGTGTATCTTGCGAAAGGAGAAACGAAAATCCCCAGCATCAATAGACGAGGAGAGATTTCTGTTGACCTGGAGAGAGGTCAAGGGAGGCAATTTTCAAGCACGATGTCTCTCTTTCTGGAATCGGTCGATTCCTGCTTCAGTTCCCAAATAGAACGTGAAGGAATAAGAGAGTAAGAGTCGCGTTCAGACGCTGCTTTCTTCCAACGCTTATCAGTTGGGAAGAAGAGGCTGTCCAGCTGTTTTCAGGTAGAGCGAAGAGAAGCAATTTTTTTGTGTTGATGGAATGTGAGGCCATGTTTGTTGTGTTCCTTTCAGTCTCGAAAGTGGATTCAGCTGAGAACCTCTGCCGGCTAGACTGTAGGTTAGTGTTTTCTTTCTATCAGATTTCTAAAAGGAAAGAAAACCAATCAGGAGAAAGTCCTCGAGATTTATTGAGTTTGTTGGACTTCTTTATCTTTGGTTGCTACAGAGAAGGGTCTATTTTGTTGTGTTTTGCAAAAGTGAGATCATTTTTTTTTTTATATTTATGTGTAAATATGTACATTAACAGTCGACAAAAGTACATAAACGGAAAGTAATACTTAACTCTGACTGGGCACTGGAGAGCGGACTAACTTTTTATTACTTTTTAATGCTCTTATTTGTTTTTCCCTTTTCTTTCTTAAGAATTTAAGAAAAAACCCTTTATTATTATTATTATTATTATTATTATTATTATTATTATTATTATTATTATTATTATTATTATTATTATTATTATTATTGTTATTATTATTATTATTTGCATTGCAAAGACACCACATGAAGAATATTTCATACAAATGAAAACTTCACGAGAGAGAGAGAGAGAGAGAGAGAGAGAGAGATAACTCTTTCTCTCCTTCCTTTCACCCTGTAGGACCCAAATGATCGTGAGAAGTATTGAGGACCTTCCAGCCTTTCTTTATTTCTTATCATAAGCAAAGCAGGAATGCTACATTACAGTATATATAATAAAAATAGGAAAACAGTAACCAGAGACGTCCAAATGACCAATTTGACTATTTTAAAAGAAGTCAAGTGTCCCAAATGATGATGGTTTTGGTTCATTCAACATCAAGTGTTTAGTGTTTTGAAAATGTCAGTATAACGGTAAGGGGATGGGTTTCCATGTTCAGTTATGATTGCATTTCCATATTCAGTTCTAATTTTATTTTTACCTCAAATACATAAGTTAGCTATTTACATGAAGCTGCTTGAATGAGAGAGAGAGAGAGAAAATCCAAAGGGGAAATGCAATAGTGCAGCAGGTGTTCTCTCTCTCTCTCTCTCTCTCTCTCTCTCTCTCTCTCTCTCTCTTGAGTAGGAGGAGAAGTTCTTTTCAAAGGAGATTCTCCCTCACCTTCAGACGGCTGTCTGTCTTCAGAGACTCAGAATGTACTATTCCCCCAACTGTGTCTTAGAGGAGCTTTTCTTTCAATTCATCATTTTTTGTTTGATCGATACGAACCGTTCTGACACACTTCACTGTAGCAATATGTAACGACTGAATTTATCATCTGTTTTTATTCCTATTTCTTTTCAATTTTTCTAAGAATGCTTCGATTTTATAAATACAAATTGTAATTCTGACACTCTTCACTTTGTTGGATGTTAGAATATATAACGATTCTTTGTATTAGTTATTTATATTTTCACTGCTTTCAATTATTACAAAAAACTTTCGACTTTATAAGTGCTGATAATGATTCTGAGGTCACTTTGTTGGCTGTGAGAATGTATATTGATTTTGCTTGTTTAGTTTTACATTAATTCCTTTTCAGTTTTTCCAAAACATTTTTGACTTTATAAATACACACAATAAATACGAGGTCAGTCTCCGAAACTCGTTAATCATAAGCATCTATTGTCTTCACTGCCGAAGGTTTCGGTAAAAGAGAAAAAGACCTCGATTTATAAAGGATACTTGATGGATTTTGTAGCTGAAGGCAGGAGGAGGGGGAGGCGTTTGCTTTTTTTCCCCCTTTTATCAGTTGTGGCGTCGTCCGCGATGATTTGTGTTAGTTTAATACACACACAGACACACACAGACACACACAAGCCCCTATAGCAGTAGAAACAGTGTCTCTGGAACCAGGGTGTAGGGGACACGCTATTTGACCGGTGAACCTAAATAATGTCTTCTTTTTAGGGCGGTAGTGCCGTCAGTGCAGAATTTAATGTTCTTTGCAGCGTCCCTTCAGCCCCTGGCTGCAACCCCTTTCATTCCTTTTACTGTACCTCCGTTCATATTCTCTTTCTTCCATCTTACTCTCCACCCTCTCCTAACACTTGTTTCAAAGTGTAACTGCGAGCTTTTCTCCTGAACGACCTCAAAAGTGCCAGCGCTTGGCTTGTGGCCTAAATTCCATATTCTATTCTATTCTATTCTATTAAATAGTGTCGTCCCTACATCATGATTTATGAAGGGATGGGAGGAGAGGATAGAGTAGAACAGTCCACCTCTGTGTAGGACGTGTGTTGAAAACATTTAAACTTCGCTAGTAACCAAATTAGTATAAAGTGATGAATGTACATAACAACATGTTAAAAGAATTGAAACTCTTAAGTTTTCGTCATTTTTAAGCTATACGGGTGGTAGAAATTGAGAGAGAGAGAGAGAGAGAGGGATTTTACCATAAAAACGGTGGCGCTAGTCTTTGTTGTGACAACTTTTCTCTCTCAATTTCCTATTGACAAAAGGTTTTAGTGAAGTTTCTCGGTTTACTTGTCTGTTTCGTTCCCGAATGCAGACTTTGCAAAGGCTACTTCTTTGGTAGTCATATCATCTATCACAGCCAGTCTTCTCTAAGAGAGATAGCAGACGCCACAAAAGTTTCGACAACGAGAATGTATTGGAACCTAAATGGACGAATTAAAACTAGAAATACTAAATACTTTAAAACAAAGTAATTCGGCTTAGTTATTCAATTATCAAAAAATTGTCTACAACATGATTACATTTCTTCTCTCTCTCTCTCTCTCTCTCTCTCTCTCTCTCTCTCTCTCGGTATGTCACAACTATTAAATATATGATAAATGTGCATACCAAGACAGCTATGAGGATGATTGCAGGGATCTACATCCAAAAATATGCAAAAACCTAAAAGAAGGAAAAGGATGTAAGTTCGACAAAAAATGTAAATATATGCACCCTGTAACCACGAATCAAAATCAATTAAATAATCAATCAAATAATAAAACCCAAAATAAGAAAGAAACAAATAAAGAGAGGAACAAAGAATATGAGGTGAAGGAAAAAAGCAAGCCATCACTGCGATATGGAGTGTCAGCTAAGAAATTTCCAAGCATCAGCTCCAAGATACAGCCCAAGATACAGCTCAAGAGATAAATATTGTATGTACGATGCAAGACGATATTGCAGATACGGAGAAAATTGCAGATTCAGACACAAAATGAATAATTATGATGAAGGAAGATCAAATATTATGGAAAAGTTGGATTTTTTAATGTCAGAATTTCTGGAAATGAAGAAAAGAACAATATACCAGAACAGGAAAGAGACGTGGGAAAATCCTTATTATTACCCATAATAAATGAAGGAGAAAACACGCAAACCATCATAGTGATGAATGCGCAGGGTTTAGTTACGAGTAACTCAAAAAGAAAAATAGAGTACTCAGAAGAACTAACCCAAATTGAAAAGAAAATAGATCTAATGAATATAAGTGAAACCTGGTATTCCCAAGAGACTGGGAATGACGATCAAATAAAAGGGTTCCAAACTTATAGATCAGATAGAAAAAATAGGAATCAAGGGGGAACCGCGATATATGGGAAAGACAAAAAACAAGGAAAAATATATGAGAAATATAGCAACTCAGAATGTGAACTAATAGCGGTAGAATTTGAATCTGAAAAATTAATTAACATAATAATATATAGACCCCCTAATACTAAAGAGTTTGACACAATAATAGAAAAATTGGATGATATATGTAGAAATCACAAGGACTGGACTATTCTCCTATCTGGAGACTTTAACTTTCCTTTCGTAGACTGGAAAGAACGAATAGGAGATTGTGGTTGTATTTATACATATAAAAAAAGAGAGTAATAGTAGTGCAGAAGATAAGAGGCAATTCGAAAAGCTATTAGATATGCTACTAGAATACAACATTCAACAAATAAATCAACTGCCAACAAGAAAGGAAAATACTTTAGACCTAGTATTTGTGAACGAGGTGAATTCTGTTAAAGAAATAGTAGTTTATAATGCGAGTATTTCAGACCATAATGTCATAGAATTAACAGTTCATTCCAAAGCAAGTGAAAACAGAGATTAGCAAGAAATGAAAAAGTGAGAAGGATATGGAAAATACAATTTCTACAGTAAAAATATAAAATGGTCAGAAATAAATGAAGAATTAAACAAAGATTGGGATAACATTTTCGTAAGTGATGGCATAAGAGTAAATACGGAGATACTATATAAAATATTAGAGAAAATAGTGGATAAATATATACCGAAGAAGAAAAGTAAACATCAGTCATGCATACCAAGAGACAGAAGGATCTTGTTCCAGAAAATCAGAAAGTGGAAAAAAGGTCTTGCAAAAGAAAAAAAATGCATGGAAAGTGATCGAACTGAAAAGTAAGATAGAAAATGCAGAACAAAAGATTATACAATCAAAAGAAAATGAAAAACGGGACTTGGAAGAAAAAACCCTGGTAAATATCAAGCAAAACCCCAAAATATTGTACTTGTATGCGAAAAAGATGAATAAAAGAAAAATAGAAATAGGCCCTCTAAGAATTGAAGGGAGATTAACGAATGAAAAAAAGGAAATATGCAACATATTGGCAGAACGATACAAGAGAGAATTCACCCCTAGAATTGATAATGAAGATAATGATATAGAAGTAAGGGATGAAAATAGTGAATATTTAGCAGCGGGGTCTGATGGTGTCCCTGCTATTTTGTTAAAGTAGTTCATTCAATTGCAAAGCCACTTGCAATATCATTAAGACAAAGTGTAGATACAGGCAAGATTTATGATGAGCACAAATTAGCATATATTACCCCTACTTTCAAAAGTGGATCAAGACTAGAGGCAAGTAATTATAGGTCTGTAAGTCTAACATCACATATTATGTAAATTTTATGAAAGGGTAATGAAGAAAAATATTATGAAACATTTAATAAAAAATAATTTGTTTAATATGGGACAACATGGTTTCGTACCTGGAAAAAGTACACAAACCCAACTGTTAGTCCACCGTGAGAACATATACAAAAATATGAAAAGCGGAAATGAAACAGATATGGTTTATCTAGACTTTGCAAAAACTTTTGACAAGGTAGATCATAATATATTGGCGAAGAAAATTAGAAAACATAATATAGTGGATAAAGTAGGAAGATGGTTAAAAGAATTTTTACACAACAGAAAACAGATAGTTATTGCAAACGATGAGAAATCTGATGAAGCTAAGGTAATATCCGGTGTGCCACAAGGTACGATGTCAGCTGCATTACTGTTTGTTATTATGATTGCAGACATAGACAGTAATGTTAAGGACTCGGTAGTGAGTAGTTTCGCCGGTGACACAAGAATAAGTAGAGAAATTACTTGTGATGAAGATAGGAACGCGCTACAAAGAGACCTTAACAAAGTATATGATTGGGCAGAGGTAAATATGATGGTATTTAACTCTGATAAATTTGAATCAATAAATTATGGAGACAGAGAAGGAAAGCTATATGCATATAGGGGACCTAATAATGAGACAAAAGCTATATGCATATAGGGGACCTAATAATGAGACAATCACAAATAAGGAAGCAGTTAAAGACCTTGGTGTGATGGTGAATAGGAACATGTTATGCAATGATCAAATAGCAATTCTATTGGCAAAATGTAAAGCAAAAATGGGAATGTTGTTACGGCACTTCAAAACAAGAAAAGCTGAACTCATGATTATACTTTATAAAACATATGTTCGTAGTCCACTTGAATATTGCAATATGATATGGTACCCACACTATCAAAAGGATATTGCACAAATAGAGAGTGTACAAAGGTCCTTTACAGCTAGAATAGAAGAAGTTAAGGACCTTGACTACTGGAAAAGACTACAATCCTTAAAATTGTATAGTCTAGAAAGGAGAAGAGAACGCTACATGATAATTCAGGCATGGAAACAGATAGAAGGAATTGCCGAAAACATCATGGAGCTAAAAATATCAGAAAGAACAAGCAGAGGTAGATTAATAGTGCCCAAAACTATACCAGGAAAAATGAGGAAAGCACACAGGACATTAATCCACTACGCACCAGCATCGATAATGCAGCGTCTATTCAATGCATTGCCAGCTCATCTGAGGAATATATCAGGAGTGAGCGTAGATGTGTTTAAGAATAAGCTCGACAAATATCTCAGCTGCATCCCAGACATCCAAGATTGGAAGATGCAAAATATGCCGGAAGATGTACTAGCAACTCTCTGGTAGACATTAGAGGTGCCTCAGACTGAGGGACCTGGGGCAACCCGAACAAGATGTAAGGTCTGCAAGGTAAGGTCTCTCTCTCTCTCTCCATTTGCAGATTTGAAAGGAATTCTAGACGTTTCAAAAGTCAAAATTTTTTTAATGAAATGTAACAAACAAAAAGGATTTTGGAAACGAAGGTTTAATTTAGCAAAATTTTCTTTTGTTTGAGATTTAATAAGTCAGGAAAGTTGTCTTCTATATTTAGTAAATTAAAACGAACATGTGCTAGGAATTTTTATAGTGCATTTTATACGTTACTGAGGAGAGAGAGAGAGAGAGAGAGAGAGAGAGAGAGAGAGAGAGAGAGAGAGAGAGAGAGAGAGAGAGAGAGAGAGAGAGAGGAATTTATTTCTGAAATTATATCCTGCTTTAAGTGGTAAGTCAGAGTGAATTTACAAGAGTTCCAGGTATATATGTTTACCCGGAAAGGAAATCTGAAGATTGTTGTGGCTCTCTCTCTCTCTCTCTTTCCTTCCCCGCTGAATCGTGAAAAGGTTCTTCAGAGGTGTCGTTATGGGCGTCGTGGCTAAGTGATTCTCTCACTGAAGGGAAACTTGGATTCAGGAGTATAGTAATTGCCAGGGGAAGGGGAGAGCAGAAGGGGAAGTCAGGGGAAGGGGGAGGGGAAGAGAATCAAGGGAGAGGGAAGGGCATGGAAAAAAGGGAAAGACCCAACCCTGGAATAAATGGGAAAGGGGAAAATAAGCGAAAGTTATTTTTTTTACGTGCAGGAGATTATACAGACAGGATATAAAGCTAAATAATTCAGTTAATGATATTAATAATGAGAGAGAGATTCTATATTCTAGCCTGGTTAAATTGTATATAACAGAAAAGATTTAAAGTGCCCCCTCCCCCATAAGGACCTTCAGGATTGGAAGATTGAGGGTGAGTGGAGATTGAGCGTTGAGGCAAAGAAGAGTGTGGGAGTTGAGGAATCGGAGATGTGGATGAATGAATGAGTGACAAGCAAGAAATCACTGATAAATAGGAGGGAATAGAGTAGACGAGTGATATCAAAGGAACGCTCATTGAAATGGGAAAGGTGCAAATGTTGCGTCATCAACGACAACTGGTACGAAAGCGAACAAGTCAAGAGCCATCAATAAGTGAACCTTCATTTTGCAAGTTTCGATTTTGTTAAATTGCCCAAATTTCTTGCTCTTATTTTATGTTAATTTGATTTAATTTTATCTTTACATTCAAGTCATTTTATTTTTTTGCATTTTGCTTATTTTTCTTTATCTTTTATTAGTTCCAGCTGATTATTAAATGCATCTCCGTTTCCCTTATTAACACAGACAAACACACACACACAAACACATGTACAAACGCATGCGCGCGCTCACTCTCTCTCTCGCCTGTAAACTTTGTCAAGTTGAGAAGAATGAGTCTCGGCTGTGATTAATTTCCGGTCGTTTTTTTAATCTTGATTGATTAGATTTTCAGGTTTTTTCTGTTCATTTTTGGCTCTTATTTTTCATTTTTTTTTTTTTTTTTTTCATTTCAAGAAGTTTTTTTTCAGGAAAGATTCCCTCTCGTTGATATTTGTTCCAGTGGTTTGAAAGACATTTTTATTTATGATATGTCTTTATGAAAAACATAGGAGTTTCAGGGAAAATAGCCATATGGGGAATGGGGTGTCTGTTGAGAGAGAGAGAAAGAGAGAGAGAGAGAGAAGGGAAAATTACTCTCACCCGTTGCTTTATATACATCTTTTCACTACCAGCCCATTCCCCCTCCCTCCCCCTCCCATACCCTGTCTGGTTACCCACAATTCCTCAGCCTGCAAGTTTTAGGCCTACCTATCCCTCTGCAATATTGAGGTCTTGTAGTTTTTTTTTTTTTTTTTTTTTTTACATGTCTGACCACTGTCCTTTTTTTTTCTCTCTCTCAGTCGGGAATTTTTTCAAAACATAGGTCGAGTGATGTTAACTATATTTTTGTATATGTCCTCTCTCTCTCTCTCTCTCTCTCTCTCTCTCTCTCTCTCTCTCTCTCTCTCTCCTTGATAGGCCTACTTACTCTGAGAAAGTTCCTTGTTTTTGCGGTCTTGTATTATTTCAAGAAGAAAATATTTGCCAGCCACCGATTTTTTTCTCTGATGGGAAGAATCATTCTCTCTTTTGCCTCTTCGTTTCTCCTCTCTTCCTCTTCTCTCTCTTTTGTCAGTCGAGTTGTCTTAAAATTTACCCCTTTTATCAAGATGCTTCCTCTTTTAATCTTCTGGAATCTCCTTTCAATTAAGAGGCTCTGCATTTGAGCTCGATTCTTCCGGAAGTGACGTCATTTCTCTCAGCCAAAATGAAAAAGAAGAAGAGGAGGAGGAGGTTGTCAGTCTCTGGGAAATCGAAAATAAAGAACGAAGGGAAATAGAAAGTAGCTCTTCCTTTCTCTGGTCCCGATGCTGGTTGAGGGAAGATGAAACCTTTGTGTGTTTGCATGTGTGTGTTTGTGTGTGTATCTGTTTGTGTTTGCGTCTTTCCGTCTATGTCGTCTCCTCTGCGTTTGTTGTGCTGACTCATCCACACAAACACACCATAAAGGAGGTTCTTGCTTCATATTGGCCTTGTTAGGCCTAGTCTTGCTCTCCGATCTCCTAGGGTGCATCCAAACTGCAGTAAACCGTGTCATAAGAACGTGTCGGCAACTTGTGACACAAATCACGAACACGTTGCAGACAAGTCAGTGACTTATTTATAGTCCCAACCAGTGTTCCACCACTTGTCAAAGATTCCTTCCTCAGTAACAGTTGTTGAATTGTTGACAACTTGCTTGCGATATGTATTCAGTAAGTTGCCAACATGTAATGATGACAGTTGTCAACTTGTTTTCAACCTGCTTATGATATGTATGCGAAAAGTAATCGACTTGTGTATGACATGTTTTACTGTAGTCTGAACTCACCTTTGGGCTGATTATCCTGCTTCACAGAGCTTGGAATAAAGAATGACATTTTACTCATGATGAATAACTCATAACTCTCTCTCTCTCTCTCTCTCTCTCTCTCTCTCTCTCTCTCTCTCTCTCTCTCTCTCTCTCTCTGTCCAGTAATTTCCTCACTTAAAAGGTTTATTCGTCACCTTCTCCATCTTCATCTATAAGAAGGCAAAGAAAAGAAAATGAACTTTCATATCAGTCTCATTTTTATCCAAACCAAACTTTCAAACCAGAGTTTTTATATCCCCTCCATTGGCACCGATTATTCTCTTCTTCTTCTTCTTCTTCTTCTTCAGTAAATTCTTATCTTCCTCCGTCACAAGCATGTGGCTTCATTTTCAGAGGCTACAGTAGGCTCTGTAAGAGACAGATTCTTCACACATACACTACAGAAGAGTTAGTATAAAGACCCGTTGCAGTATTGCCTCCTTGATCTCAATGCAAGTAGGTGGGTTGAGGTTTTCTTCAGAACAAGAAGGAAAGTTCCTCCTTGAAATTGGTCCGAAAATTAAAATTTCAATTTAAAAACAGCGTGTTATGAAAGTTAGAGGAAAGATTCTTCGTGAGGCGCTCTTTCTGAGAGAGAGAGAGAGAGAGAGAGAGAGAAATTATTTAGGAAATTCTCCAAACTATTCTTCCTTCTGCAAAGCCCATCTTCTAGATTATTCACTCAGATTGATAGGATATCTGAAAGAATAGTTCTAGATATTGTACCCTTGTCTGCATGATAAATATCCTGTACAAGATGTTCACCAAGTGACATAGCTTACTAGAAGAACCTATTCTTCCTTCTGCAAAGCCCATCTTCTAGATTATTTCTTCAGATTAGTGGAAAATCTGAATGAATATATCTAGATATTGGACCGTTGTCCACATGACAAATATCTTGTACAAGATGTTCACCAAGGGACATAGCATACTAGAGGAACCTATTCTTCCTTCTGCAAAGCCCATATTCTAGATTATTACTTCAGATTAGTGGGAAATCTGAAAGAATAGATCTAGATATTGGACTGTTGTCCACATGACAAATATCTTGTACAAGATGTTCACCAAGGGACATAGCATACTAGAAGAAACTATTCTTCCTTCTGCAAAGCCCATCTTCTAGATTATTCCTTCTGAATGAGGGGATATCTGAAAGAATATATCTAGATATTAGACCATTGTCCGCATGACAAATATCTTGTACAAGATGTTCACCAAGGGACATAGCATACTAGAAGAAACTATTCTTCCTTCTGCAAAGACCGTCTTCTAGATTATTCCTTCAGATTAGTGGGAAATCTGAAAGAATATATCTAGATATTGGACCGTGCTCCGCATGACAAATATCTTGTACAAGATGTTCACCAAGGGACATAGCATACTAGAAGAAAATATTCTTCCTTCTGCAAAGCCCATCTTCTAGATTATTCCTTCAGATTAGTGGGAAATCTGAAAGAATAGATCTAGATATTGGACCGTTGTCCTCATGACAAATATCTTGTACAAGATGTTCACCAAGGGACATAGAATACTAGAAGAAACTATTCTTCCTTCTGCAAAGCCCATCTTCTAGATTACTCCTTCAGAAAGGGAGGATATCTGAAAGAATATATCTAGATATTGGACCCTAGTCCACATGACAAATATCTTGTACAAGATGTTCACCAAGGGACATAGCATACTAGAAGAACCTATTCTTCCTTCTGCAAAGCCCATCTTCTAGATTATTCCTTCAGATTAGTGGGAAATCTGAAAGAATAGATCTAGATATTGAACCCTTGTCCGCATAACAAATATCTTGTACAAGAGGTTCACCAAGGGACATAGCATACTAGAAGAAACTATTCTTCCTTCTGCAAAGCCCATCTTCTAGATTATTCCTTCTGAATGAGGGGATATCTGAAAGCATAGATCTAGATATTGGACCGTTGTCTGCATGACAAATATCTTGTACAAGAGGTTCACCAAGGGACATAGCATACTAGAAGAACCTATTTTTCCTTCTGCAAAGCCCGTCTTCTAGATTATTCCTTCAGAAAGGGGGGATATCTGAAAGAATATATCTAGATATTGGACCCTAGTCCACATGACAAATATTTTGTACAAGATGTTCACCAAGGGACATAGCATACTAGAAAAAACTATTCTTCCTTCTGCAAAGCCCATCTTCTAGATTATTCCTTCAGATTAGTGGGAAATCTGAAAGAATAGTTCTAGATATTGGACCGTTGTTTGCATGACAAATATCTTGTACAAGATGTTCACCAAGGGACATAGCATACTAGAAGAAACAATTCTTCCTTCTGCAAAGCCCATCTTCTAGATTATTCCTTCTGAATGAGGGGATATCTGAAAGAATATATCTAGATATTGGACCGTTGTCCGCATGACAAATATCTTGTACAAGATGTTCACCAAGGGACATAGCATACTAGAAGAAACTATTCTACCTTCTACAAAGCCCATCTTCTAGATTATTCCTTCAGATTAGTGGGAAATCTGAAAGAATATATCTAGATATTGGACCGTTGTCCGCATGACAAATATCTTGTACAAGATGTTCACCAAGGGACATAGCATACTAGAAGAAACTATGTTTCCTTCTGCAAAGCCCATCTTCTAGATTATTATTTCAGATTAGTGGGAAATCTGAAGGAATAGATCTAGATATTGGACCGTTGTCCGCATGACAAATATCTTGTACAAGATGTTCACCAAGGGACATAGCATACTAGAAGAAACTATTCTTCCTTCTGCAAAGCCCATCTTCTAGATTATTCCTTCAGATTAGTGGGAAATCTGAAAGAATAGTTCTAGATATTGGACCGTTGTTTGCATGACAAATATCTTGTACAAGATGTTCACCAAGGGACATAGCATACTAGAAGAAACAATTCTTCCTTCTGCAAAGCCCATCTTCTAGATTATTCCTTCTGAATGAGGGGATATCTGAAAGAATATATCTAGATATTGGACCATTGTCCGCATGACAAATATCTTGTACAAGAGTCACCAAGGGTACATAGCAATTAAACCCTAGATGACTAGCATCTAGAAGAAAAATTATTCCTTCAGAATGGGGGGAAATCTGAAAGAATAGATCTAGATATTGGACCGTTGTAGGCATGACAAATATCTTGTTCAAGATGTTCACCAAGGGACATAGCATACTAGAAGAAACAATTCTTCCTTCTGCAAAGCCCATCTTCTAGATTATTCCTTCTGAATGAGGGGATATCTGAAAGAATATATCTAGATATTGGACCGTTGTCCGCATGACAAATATCTTGTACAAGATGTTCACCAAGGGACATAGCATACTAGAAGAAACTATTCTACCTTCTACAAAGCCCATCTAGATTATTCCTTCAGTTAGTGGGAAATCCTGAAAGAAATATTCTAATATTGGAACCGTTGTCCGCATGACAAATATCTTGTACAAGATTTCACCAAGGGACATAGCATATAGAAAGATATTCCTTCATTAGTGGGGGGAAATCTGCAAAAGCCCATCTTAGATATCTCAGATTTAGGGGAAATCGGAAAGAATTGGATATCTAAGCATGAACAGTACTTGTACAAGATTTTCACCAAGGGACATAGCAATACTAGAAGAAACTATTCGAATTCCATTCGTGCCAAAGCCCAAATCTAGATTTTGTTCAGGATAGTGGGAAATCTGAAGAATAGGGAAATCTAATATATTAGACCGTTGTCCACATGACAAATATCTTGTACAAGAGGTTCACCAAGGGACATAGCATACTAGAAGAAACTATGTTTCCTTCTGCAAAGCCCATCTTCTAGATTATTATTTCAGATTAGTGGGAAATCTGAAGGAATAGATCTAGATATTGGACCGTTGTCCGCATGACAAATATCTTGTACAAGATGTTCACCAAGGGACATAGCATACTAGAAAAAACTATTCTTCCTTCTGCAAAGCCCATCTTCTAGATTATTCCTTCAGATTAGTGGAAAATCTGAAAGAATAGATCTAGATATTGGACCGTTGTCCGCATGACAAATATCTTGTACAAGATGTTCACCAAGGGACATAGCATACTAGAAGAAACTATTCTTCCTTCTGCAAAGACCATCTTCTAGATTATTCCTTCAGATTAGTGGGAAATCTGACAGAATAGATCTAGATATTGGACCGTTGTCCGCATGACAAATATCTTGTACAAGATGTTCACCAAAGGACATAGCATACTAGAAGAACCTATTCTTCCTTCTGCAAAGCCCATCTTCTAGATTATTCCTTCAGAATGGGGGAAAATCTGAAAGAATAGATCTAGATATTGGACCGTTGTCCACATGACAAATATCTTGTACAAGATGTTCACCAAGGGACATAGCATACTAGAAGAAACTATTCTTCCTTCTGCAAAGCCCATCTTCCAGATTATTCCTTTCAGATTAGTGGGAAATCTGAAAGAATATATCTAGATATTGGACCGTTGTCCGCATGACAAATATCTTGTACAAGATGTTCACCAAGGGACATAGCATACTAGAAGAAACTATTCCTTCTTCCTGCAAAGCCATCTTCTAGATTATTCCTTCAGATTAGTGGGAAATCTGAAGGAATAGATCTAGATATTGGACCGTTGTCCGCATGACAAATATCTTGTACAAGATGTTCACCAAGGGACATAGCATACTAGATGAACCTATTCTTCCTTCTGCAAAGCCCAACTTCTAGATTATTCCTTCAGAATGGGGGAAAATCTGAAATAATAGATCTAGATATTGGACCGTTGTCCGCATGACAAATATCTTGTACAAGATGTTCACCAAGGGACATAGCATACTAGAAGAAACAATTCTTCCTTCTGCAAAGCCCATCTTCTAGATTATTCCTTCATTTTAGTGGGAAATCTGAAGGAATAGATCTAGATATTGGACCGTTGTCCGCATGACAAATATCTTGTACAAGATGTTCACCAAGGGACATAGCATACTAGAAGAACCTATTCTTCCTTCTGCAAAGCCCATCTTCTAGATTATTCCTTCAGAATGGGGGAAAATCTGAAAGAATAGATCTAGATATTGGACCGTTGTCCGCATGACAAATACCTTGTACAAGATGTTCACCAAGGGACATAGCATACTAGAAGAAACTATTCTTCCTTCTGCAAAGCCCATCTTCTAGATTATTCCTTCAGAATGGGGGAAAATCTGAAGGAATATATCTAGATATTGGACCGTTGTCCGCATGACAAATATCTTGTACAAGATGTTCACCAAGGGACATAGCATACTAGAAGAAACTATTCTTCCTTCTGCAGCGCCCATCTTCTAGATTATTCCTTCAGAATGGGGGAAAATCTGAAAGAATATATCTAGATATTGGACCATTGTCCGCATGACAAATACCTTGTAGAAGATGTTCACCAAGGGACATAGCATACTAGAAGAAACTATTCTTCCTTCTGCAAAGCCCATCTTCTAGATTATTCCTTCAGAATGGGGGAAAATCTGAAGGAATATATCTAGATATTGGACCGTTGTCCGCATGACAAATATCTTGTACAAGATGTTCACCAAGGGACATAGCAGACTTGAAGAAACTATTCTTCCTTCTGCAACAGCTGTTGGCTCTTATTCTGAGAGCTCGTCCTCCAGCCTCCAAACAGCTGTTGGCTCTCATCCTGAGAGCTGGTCCTCCTTCCTCCAAACAGCTGTTGTGTTCTCTGCAGAACGTTCTCCTTTCTAGGGGCATTCGGCTTTCAGCATGTCTATTCTCGTGAACATTCTACGAACTTCGTCGATCATTTCATCCATAAGATTGTTTAGCGGCCCCCCCCCCCCTCGTTTTGGGTACTTCTTTTCGGCGGAATATGGTTCTTTTGTGTATTTTTCTGGTCGAGTTTCCGTCTTCTCAAGTTTATCTGGTGTAAACTTCCTTAAATCCTCGCTCATATCCTGTATGCTGTTTGTCCCCTGACTCTTTGTTTGAGTGCCGACAGTTCTGGTTATTTCCTGAAACTCTTCCTCAAGTCGCGATTGCTCTTTCTGTTCGTTTTTCTTTTCTTTTAGGCCTCGTCTTTGAGCATCTCGATCGAAGTCTTCTTTCTCCTTGGTGAAGGCAGCTATATCCATCTCGAGCTTCCTTTGCGCCATGAGCAGCTCTTCTTTTTCCTCTCTCAGTTCTCCTCTCATTTTAACGATTTGGATATTGAAGAGCCTCATTTCTCTCTGAAGGGCTTCCCTCTCTAATATCAAGTCCACTGCATCCTTAACGAGCCTCTCTTGATTGTTGGTGAGGTTCTCTTTTTCTCTTCTCAGTTCCTCTTTCATGTCAACGAATTCCACACAGAATGTCTCCTTCTCTCTCTGGAAGACATCCCTATCCAATTCCAAGGCCCTTCTTTGAATGAGTTCCATTTCAAAGGCGACCTTCTCTTCATGGAACTGCTGTCGTGCAATGTCTAGCTCTGCTTTTCCGTGGTTGAGGCGTTCCCGTTCAGCATCAAGAGCACCTCTCTCATTCTTTAAAAGCGCTCTCGCTTCGTCGTACTCCTTCATCTTGTCAAAGAGGGCGTTCTTTTCCTCTTTGATTTGCTGTAGGAGTTGCTGCCCGACGATGTTGGCGAGAGAGGTTTCATCCTCATCGAGGCTGGTGAGGATATCACCTGTCCTGGGAGTCTCTTCCCGACCTTGGAACTCTCCTCTCTGCTGTCTCTCTGGGGAAAGCTCCTGTGGCCAAAATTCTCCCGTTTTCTCTAATGTAGCAGAGGACGAATATTTGTCAATTATTTTATCTGTAACAGATGACGAATATTCGTCTATGTCGTCTCGTATGTTTTCGAATCCGTATCGAGGCGATTTTTCATAAGAAGACAAATATTCATCACTGTCGTCTGGCATTCCATAATCTTCATCGTAATCTTCATCTTGCCATGGAGTCTGACACCAACAATTTAGTACTTTCTCCATAAAGAACTCAAGGTCTCCTGCTTTTGCTCTTTGGAGGAGCCACAGGTGTCTCTGCAAGTGTTCTGCCAGCGA
>NC_087214.1:36818328-36863328 GCF_015104395.2 Macrobrachium nipponense | reverse complement strand
TCTGCTGCATTTACACACAGTTTGCTGTCGTCTGCAGTTTGGCTATCCTACGGCAATATCATTAATATAAATTAAAAATAAGAGTTGGCCAAGGACAAAACCCTGGGGAACTCCGCTTGTCACATCTGCCCATTCTGATTCTTTACCGTTTATTACAACTCTGTTTTCTATTATTTAGCCGGTCTTCGATCCAGTCTGCTATTTCTCCTAAGATTTCCTAAAGGATATGGTGTCTGATTGAGGGGAGGGAAGGGGAGAGGGGAGGGGCTGGCTGAGGTCCCTCCAACTTCCCTCCCTTCCAGACTTTGAAGGTGACTCGACGCCTCTGGAATATCAATCGCCTGGAATATTCCCAGGATTGCCTTTAAGAATCTTGGAATTTTATCCTGTCCTTAGAGTCATCACGAAGCTTTCTGCTGTATTTCTCAAAAACTACCTTTTCAAAGTCCCACCATAATGGTCAGTTATAATATATATATATATATATCTATATATTATATATATATATATATATATATATTATATATATATGTATATATATATATATGTATATATATATATATATATATATATATATATATATATATATTTATACATATACATATATAATACATATACATATATATACATATACATATATATATATTATATATATATATATATATATATATATATATATATACATATACATATACATATATATATATACATATATATACATATACATATATATATATATATATATATAATATATAAGATATATATATATATATTATATATATACTTCAAATGTAATGTCGACCATTTTTTCTTTATTCTGCTTCATCTTTCTTAGTAAGCCCATCAGCAATCTACATCTTTCAATATGTTAGTTTATTTTATTTATCTTAATTATCTTTGGTTGGTCATTTTAAGAGTTTTTCCGTGAAGATAAAGATATTGATTAATTTTGAAAGGTTTTCTAGTTCATTTGGAAGTCGTCCTTTCTCTTTTATTTTGAGGATTAGAAAATAGAGAGAGAGACCTACAGACCTTCATCTTGTTCGGGTTGCCATGGTCCCTCAGTGTGAGGCACCTCTAATGTCTACCAGAGAGTTGCTAGTACATCTTCCGGTATATTTTGCATCTTCCAATCTTGGATGGTCTGGGATGCAGCTTAGATATTTGTCGAGCTTATTCTTAAACACATCTACGCTCACTCCTGTTATATTCCTCAGATGAGCTGACAACGCATTGAATAGACGTTGCATTATCGATGCTGGTGCGTTGTGGATTAATGTTCTATGTGCTTTCCTTATTTTTCCTGGTATAGTTTTGGGCACTGTTAATCTAACTCTGCTTGCTCTTTCTGATATTTTTAGCTCCATGATGTTTTCGGCTATTCCTTCTATCTGTTTCCATGCCTGAATTATCATGTAGCGTACTCTTCTTCTTTCTAGATTATATAATTTTAAGGATTGTAGTCTTTCCCAGTAGTCAAGGTCCTTACTTCTTCTATTCTAGCTGTAAAGGACCTTTGTACACTCTCTATTTGTGCAATATCCTTTTGATAGTGTGGGTACCATATCATATTGCAATATTCAAGTGGACTACGAACATATGTTTTATAAAGCATAATCATGTGTTTCAGCTTTTTCTTGTTTTGAGTGCCGTAACAACATTCCCATTTTTGCTTTACATTTTGCCAATAGAATTGCTATTTGATCATTGCATAACATGTTCCTATTCATCATCACACCAAGGTCTTTAACTGCTTACTTATTTGTGATTGTCTCATTATTAGGTCCCCTATATGCATATAGCTTTCTTTCTCTGTCTCCATAATTTATTGATTCAAATTTATCAGAGTTAAATACCATCCTATTTACCTCTGCCCAATCATACACTTTGTTAAGGTCTCTTTGTAGCGCGTTCCTATCTTCATCACAAGTAATTTCTCTACTTATTCTTGTGTCATCGGCGAAAATACTCACTACCGAGTACTTAACATTACTGTCTGTCTGCAATCATAATAACAAACAGTAATGCAGCTAACACCGTACCTTGTGGCACACCGGATATTACCTTAGTTTTCATCCGATTTCTCATCGTTTGCAATAACTATCTTTTTGTTTTCTGTTGTGCAAAAATTCTTTTAACCATCTTCCTACTTTATCCACTATATTATGTTTTCTAATTTTCTTCGCTAATATATTATGGTCTACCTTGTCAAAAGCTTTTGCAAAGTCTAGATAAACCACATCTGTTTCCTTTCCGCTTTTCATATTTTTGTATATGTTCTCACGGTGGACTAACAGTTGGGTTTGTGTACTTTTTCGGGTACAAAACCAATGTTGTCCCTATATTAAACAGATTATTTTTTTATTAAATGTTTCATAATATTTTTCTTTCATTACCCTTTCATACACTTTCATAATATGTGATGTTAGACTCACAGGCCTATAATTACTTGCCTCTAGTCTTGATCCACTTTTGAAAGGAGAGAGAGAGAGAGAGAGAGAGAGAGAGAGAGAGGGAGAGAGAGAGAGAGAGAGAGAGAGCTAGAGAGCGAGAATGGAAATACGAGAAAATCGGAAAAAATAAAAAAACTGGAGTGAAAGTAAAAGTCTGAAAATGGATTCAGCTTTGGGCCGCGAAAAGGCTAGGTTACCCTATAGTAATATATACAGTGTACTACGTGAGGACCTGTGACTTACAACTGGCCGCCCCCTGCCCCTCTCAACCCCCCCCCCCCCGCCCCCCCCCCCCACCCCCACCCCCTTGCTTCCTTCCTCCCTCCTCCCCAAGGGGTTCAATTCGTTGTGCACAACGTAATCCAAAGAAGCAGAGTTGACTGGCGTACGTGCTCATGAGAAGACCTGGTTGCACTTCTCTCCTGTCGGGGTTCTCTCTCTCGGGTCCCAGAGGGCGTGGCCAGCAGCCATCTTGGAAGGTGGCGGGAATTGCTCCCTCGAGGATGGAAGTGGAACACTGTGAGAACTCTGGTTTACGGCCGTTCCCTCATTTCCAGGATGCTTTCCAACGGAGAGAGAGAGGGGGAAGGGGGTCCGTGTTAGAGAGAGACAGACAGTCAGACAGACAGGAGACATAATATTAGCAGGAGTAAGAAAAACAAATGAACAATGACAAATTCATTCGAACATAAACAACGTAAATAATGATATTAAAATTTATCACAACTTTAAGTATGGAATGGATATATTAAAATACGTCGAATAATCATTTAACTTTCTCTTCAGTTCCGTCAAGTAACGTAATCTATTTTATCCACTTCAACCTTTTAGACTTTGCTGGAAATCATTTTTTTTTCAAATATGTCTGTTTCAAAAATATTTCCCAAAAAAAAAAATAGCCACCAAAAACACGATATTTTTCATTTGGTCAATATGACTGCTGAAATAACAGGCGGGTAATAGAGAGAGAGAGAGAGAGAGAGAGAGAGAGAGCAGAGAGAGAGAGAGGAGATGTGCGGTAATTATAATTGTTTTCAAAGTTCAAAAGTTTGTTTCCGACATGCAAGGGTGAAGTGCAATAATGCAAATGGACAGAGTTTTATAAAATATAGAACAAAAATATACATACACACATACATATGCACACACACCACACACACACACACACACACCCACACACATATATATAATATATATATATATATATATATATAATATATATATAGTATATATATAATATATATGCTTAAAAATCACAGTAGATGCACGTGACTTCATTAAATAAGCGAATACCACAGAAAAATGATAGTCATAAATCCAAGCGCTTTCGTCTTTACTAAGACATCGTCAAGGAGCTAATGAAATACAATTGGGAGAAAAAGGTCTCAGGTGCACAACAAGATCAAGAATAGCAGATGGTTAATTGTCAGAAGGGTAAAAATTAAAAGAGATAATCCAGGATAATCGGATATCACACGGTCACAAACCTAAAACAGATTTGACCCTAACCGAAATTACAAAGTATCCGTACAGTCAAAAACATGTAAAAACTGAATATATTAATTTTGTTGCTTATATTTATCTACAACTTTTTTCATTATGAAAGCAACAAGTTTAAATAAACCAAGACTTAAATAAAAACATTTCTATTATTGACTTGATGAAACAAGATTCAACGATATTCCTTATATATATATATATATATATATATATATATATATATATATATATATATATATATATATATATACATTTTATATATATATGTATGTATATTGTATATATATGTATACATATATATATATATATATATATATATCTATATATACATATATATATATGCATATGTATATATATGTATACATATATATATATATATATATATATATATATATATATATATATATATATATATATATATATATATGCATATGTATATGTATATGTATATATATATATATATATATATATATATATATATATATATACATTTATATATATACATCATATATATGTATATATATCTATGTATACACACACACACACACATATATATATATATATATATATATATATATATATATATATATATATACTATATATATATATATGCATATGTATATGTATATGTATATATATATATATATATATATATATATATATATATATATATATATATATATATATATACATATATATATGAGAGAGAGAGAGAGAGAGAGAGAGAGAGTGAAACGTGAAGGGTGGTACCCGTAGAGTTCCGTACCATTTCTCCTCCAGGAAATTCAGTCTCTCAAGTCCAACCAATATTTTCTCCTATACGGGTTGAAGCTTCACTCAGATGCGCTCCAAGAGTGATACACCGTGCTGGCATAAAGCCGCCTTCATCTCCAGTAACAGCACACAGTGATTTTAATTCATTGTTATATATCACAGCCATCTTTATGCTTTCTTTTTTAATAAGCGAGATCGCTTCTCTCTGTATTTCCTTTCATCTCCTTTCTTCTTTCTAATGAACACCATAACATTGTTTGGGGCTTTAAGAATTTCAAGTCAGTAGCCCCTGTGGTGGGCTTCTTGTTCCATATGAATTGGGTTATTTATTCTGAATGATAACAATTCGATGACAGGCCGCTCCTTGAGCAAGATTGCGCGCCGGCATAAGGCTCCTTTCACCTCAAATAACAGCATCAGAACATACCTAACTCACTTCTGACCCGACAAAAGCAGCGTCTCTTATTATGAGGTCGTGTTCAGAATTACGGGGAAGCGCTGCTGCTCGCTGTAATTAATTCCATGCACTTGTACTACAAACCATTTCTTTGTGTATCCCATGGCAAGTGTAGTTTTCAATTTACGACAACTATATACTCGTAACAAAACTGATAAGAAAAATCGACAAGATAATAATAATAATAATAATAATAATAATAATAATAATAATAATAATAACTGAGCGCAATTCTTTCTCTTAGTGGATTACTGCTCTAACAAAATGTAATTTCCTTTTCAATTTTGTCTTCGTGGAAATAAAAATGTTCTAGAAAGTTTCTGCAACCCTCTTCGGTTTGGTTAAACAAATAGTGGGTCCGAACGAGGCCCAAAACCCCAAACTTTGCAAGAGTAGACACACTCATAGCTTCAACATTGAAGGTAATATAAGAGAGGGTCGTGGGTTTAGGTCCTGATCCCGGGGACGTGACGTACCGTCCATTAGAAGCTCGAACCTAGGTCCCCTCTTTATTATTATTATTATTATTATTTCTACGGCATTCAATTTATATAGTCTTCTCCTCGCACGTTATAACCTTCCTATCATCGACTTGTTACTTGTGCGTATATCCTGTTTCCTGCGGTCATATCAAGATGTTCTCTTGCAATACCTTCATATCATCTAAGAGTTTCAACATTATCTACAGACATTACATATTTACTAAAAATAACTCATAATGCTTTCTTTAGATTTGTCGAGTGAAGGAATAACTGTATCATATAAGATGATTCTCATTTTTATGAACGATACAGCAGTCTCTCTCTCTCTCTCTCTCTCTCTCTCGTATAGAAGGAGGAGCGTCAAGCCAGATGCCTTCAGAAAAAGCTGCCGTCAATTCTCAGTTGTTCTGTGACGCCAGGTAACCGCCATATCAGTCATCTTGATCTGGTGTATTATCATTCTTACTTAGAAAACCGTGGCATACTTTCTCATCAACTGGTATCTTTCATATATTATAACATATACAATAAGTATTATAATTAAGATGTCCAAACTTTGCGAGATGGACAATGTGCAAAGATAAAATTGCTTTAAAACAACCTTAGCTCTTTCGTAAACTATGTCAGCAGTCTCTCTCTCTCTCTAAATTACTTACGGTTCATCATTTAACGTATCTTTATCGCTGACGTGCATATTCGTATGAAAGACGTTTTTCATTCTTTTCTTTACTTCCTCTCTCTCTCTCTCTCTCTCTCTCTCTCGGAGAGGATACTAGACAGACAGACAGACAGACAGACGTTGCAGACGACTGTTCAAGACAGACGGAAGATATTTGGGCCGAATGACAAATGCTTCAATATGAGCCTGTGTCACAGGCTACACAAACGCCCAGGCACGAGTGTTTGTGTGTTTATAAATGAATAATGTACAATACTTTAATTGTGTAATTATCTGGTCCTATAATGCTTTTCAATCACTGAAAAATGAAGGTACGATTCATTATATTTGATTGATTTTCCTTGCGGAATAATGCATCTGTGATTTGTTCTTAATCATTAAAAATCGCGTCTGTTCATTGAACTTGCATTTGTTCATTAATGCAGTTCCAAATTCCTTCACCACCATTGCAATAACAAACGAGACATCGGACTATTTTCATTTTACTTAAAATTTATTATTTATATGAATGAATGCAGTTTCATGGAATGAATAAAGAGAAATTCACTAACAATATATATATTTTTAATTTGGTTCAAATTCTCGACTGACAAAGAGACGTCTCGATGAAGCTTTTATGGTGAACAGCCTCTTTATAGCCTTTTATATCCCGCTTTTATGTCCTTCCTTTTATAGGCTCCCCGTATGTCCTCCTTTTTATGTCCTACCTTTGTATCCTACCTTCTTGCATATCTTTTATATCGTCGTTTTATATCCTCTTTATATCCTCCTTTTCACATCCTACCTCTATATCATCTTTTCATCCTCATTTTATATCCTACTTTTATATCTTCCATTTATATCCTATTTTTATAATCTACCATTATATCCTCTTTTATTATAATTTTATATCCACTTATATCCTCTTGTATTCTACTTTCATATCCTTTTTTTTTTATTCTTCTATCATATCCTTTTTTTTTTATTCTTCTATCATATCCTTTTTTTTTTTTATTTCTTCTATCATATCCTACTTTTATATCTTCCCACAAGGACGTGAGATGGTACGTAAGGCATATTGGCATGACTGAGCTATAAACTCTGGCGTTGGGATATATCCTCCATGCTCATTCATGATTTGCACGAAATGGAAAGATTTTGTTTATATTATGTAGTATGGATGTATGGATGTATGGACAGAAGCATCCACTTCTGTGCTACCTATTGGTTTCCATTTCTTGATTTATTTCATTTTGTAGGCTCCATAACATTCTTCGACGGCGAATTTAATTCGACTTTGTACGTTGCCTGCGAAGTTATTATTCAAGCTATGACACTCATTCTGGTGTTCAGGGCCGTTTCTAGGCAAAGGCGACACAGGCAGTCGCCTGGGGCGCCATTTGCTTGGGGGGCGCCAAATTGCCATCCAAAATTAATATATAAATAAATGAGAGAAGTATTATTTTTACGTGAATAATTCAAATAAATAAATGCAAGTGTAAACGCGAAAATAAATGAATAATGGAAGTGTTAATACTTGATGCAACGGTGTTTAATGTTTCGGAAACGTTGGGCAACACTGGATAGGTAGATGCCGTCAGTATCAAAGAGCTTTAAAACTAAGATAGCCGCCTGCTCGCCACGCCACCTTAGTTAAGTTCTAAGCATCGTGTTTACTCCAGTCTTTACTTCTTTTTTTAAGTCTTCTTAAGTTGTCAACGCAGCTGTCAAGCATTCAAGCTTTTATCAATCATGAAGAGGCAGTCCAAGCTGTCAGGTGCAGCAAACAAGAAAAGGAAAAAGGAGGAAGAGGAAAAACGAGCCCAAAGTAGAGGCAGGGTGACCAGATCTTGAAAATTGAAATACGGGACACTTAAATTGAAGAGGTAGTTGAACAATATAGACACAACTTATGCGAAGTTATGCACGCAGTGACGCAGGCAACGTCCTTCTCAGCCTTCTTTATTGACTTTTCTTTTGCTTTAAAGTGCATTCGTTGTAGATTTTATTACAAACAGCTGTTCATTGCATGTGTCAAAGCATTAGAATATTGTAATCAAGCATGTTTTGCAGCTTTGAAGGATATTATTAACAAAAGTGACTTGCCATAATATATTGAATAAATTGCAGACAACAAAATACATATGATGAAAACCTTTCAATAATCCTTTTAAAATTATTTTCCTCATTATTGTTAAGTTATTTTCCATTTGTCATATTTTGTACTAGATCCAACTGCTCTCAAGAGATGGTATTTGGTTTGAGCATATGTGATGAACTCCGAACAGGACAGTGTGAAATTGCACTTTATCTGTAGTTCTGACTTGATCAGCTCTACACTGCACCGGTTCCTACACCCACCCCATCGTTGGCCCATCAGAGAGAACACTC
The DNA here is from genome assembly GCF_015104395.2 of Macrobrachium nipponense. NCBI lineage: Eukaryota > Metazoa > Arthropoda > Malacostraca > Decapoda > Palaemonidae > Macrobrachium > Macrobrachium nipponense. The sequence continues at coordinate 36,854,613 of NC_087214.1, read as the reverse complement.
TACTCGCTCCACTTGAGCGTTCGAAGGGGGAATGCTCAGTACAAATTTCGCTAGTTTATTGTATTTTTATTTTTTTCTAGATATTGAAAATACGGGACAAAAGGCGTCCCGGGGAGGGTCGATACGGGACACGGGACAAATGTCATAAATACGGGACAATTCCGTCAAATACGGGACGTCTGGTCACCCTGAGTAGAGGTAAGTGTGCAGCTGTGTTGTGTGTGCATAAGCCTAGCCTATAGTTTTTATAAGAAACAAAAGTTCACTCTTTGGAGATATTTCTGAGTTGAAAATTCGAATGAAATCCAGGAGTTATATACCTTATAAACCAATGATCTATAGTAATGGATAGGACATCCATCACTTTTTCGCGGTCAAAACCGGAAGCGCTATTTTGCGTTGATTCCTGTCATAAATGAGGTTAAAATAATCCATAATTATGACGTCATTTCCACGTTTTGGCACCCCTGACTCATTATAAACGGCGACCCCGAATAAATAGGGATAAAGCTGAGAAGAAGATTATTATTAATTTTTATTATTATTTTAAATGTTACGTTTTCCTGGATTACTCTAATATCGAATTTTGTGCTATATTAGTTAATATTGACATTTGCCCATTCTCAAGGATTCTCAAGAGGTTCATTGTAACTTGTAGACCCTAAGCATAGGCCTACATGCTGCAATGCAGTGATATTTGTACTATAAAAATTTAGATGTTTATAAATTGTGTTTATAAATTAAATTATATTAAATGCATAATAATTAACATATATTCTATAATTTCTTTTCGTCCAGATGCATTGAAAAAATGTTTGAAGCCACGACAGCAACCTATTTGTACGGTGGTGTGGTATGATATCCTTAGAAAAGTTCAAACTGTGAATAAACTTCTGCAATCACAATGCATGCATCCATGCATCTGGATGTAGCTGTTGACATTCTCAAGAAGGCTGAAACCTCCCTTGTTAGCTACAGAGACACTGGGTTTGCTGATGCCCAGACATCTGCCAAAGAGATATGTGAGGAGATGAATGTGGAAGCTGCTCTAAAGCAGAAAAGACTCAGAACTACTAAAAGGCAGTTTTCCTATGAGGCCCCTGATGAACCTATTACCGATGCCTTGAAAAAAATGGAGTTTTCATTTTTCAATGTAGTTGTGGATATGGCCATTGAATCTCTCAGAGAGAAAACTGGAATGATGAGTGATGTTGCAAAGAAATTCAGTGTTCTCATAAACTTCTCTGACCTGACATCTAGTGAGCTAGAAAAGCAGGCAAAAGATTTGTGTAATACACTCACATCTGGGGATCATTCTGATTTAAATTATGATGAACTGATTGTAGAGATGCAGTCATTTCCAAAACAATGGCCAAAACAAAATATGACAACATTAGACCTTCTTGTTTTTCTGGAGGAGAAAGGCCTGAAAGAGATCTATCCAAACATGTGGGTGGCATTAAGAATTGCTGTCACTACACCTGTGACTGTGGCATCTGCAGAGAGAAGCTTCTCTAAACTTAAGCTCATTAAAACATATTTAAGGTCTACTATGTCACAGGAGCGCCTAAATGGGCTGGCAATAATTAGTATTAATAGAGAAATATCCAAACAGATTTCGTATGATGACACTATAGATGATTTTGCTGCAAGAAAGTCAACAAGAGTCAGGTTTTAAATATGAAAATAAAATCATGTTATAGACACTTGTTCTAATGAAAATTACTTTTGCCTAATAAACCTCAGTGTACTAATTGATTTCTTTTTCGTCTGAAATGATCTTGAAAAAGGAGCGGCATCACAAACCCATTGCAGATTTAATCTTAGACAAAAGAGGTCAACAGAATCTTGCCACTTCAAAGTGGGAGAGGGCTAAGCTCTCTACATCTCCCAGACGAATCATTCTACATCCTGACCTTCACATTATTATTATATTATTATTATAAGTAGTGGTATAAGTAGTATCATGGTGTGACATCACTCGAACAGAACAACAACAAAAACTGGTATATTTGGCAGGCAGCATTCTACTCTCTGCCTACCAACATAAAGCTGTCCCAAGTACCGAAGGGACTCAGGTGACTTTAACGTCTGCAAAATTGTCACTCGAAACTGGATTGGACCGGATTTCATTTCAGAATTGTGGACTACAGACGCCATCTATTGACGGCCCGAAGCAAAATGGTGCTCAAACAGGAAACTGTTGTGCTTTTGATAGTGAGGAGAGATAAAAATTGCCGAATAAGTGATTGCAATGACTGCATAAAAAAAGTAAAGTATATATTCAAGTATTTATGCCTATTTGTGACTAGCAAAATAGTATTTGAAGCCAAATGCTTGGAATTGTACGTATCGGGTTCTGGTAACACATTCGCTGCCCTGGATTGTTAGCAGCAAAGACAATACACGAAAGATGGGAAACTGACTATTAATACCATTAAAAAAAACATCATCCAACCCGTCAGAATGCGCGCCATCTATTGATCATGCCCTCAACTAAAACTCGGCTGTGGCGTAGCGCGGCTTTTTTAAATGTTAAAATTTATTCTTATGCTGCAATAAACTTCTTTTTATAAATTATTGAATACTAAATCGATTAATATTGCTTATTAACATGGTTATAGGGCTCTATCATAGCTTATGACTTATATAGGCATTTCATGATAACATTTAAAAAAAAAACCTGAATGCTTAGTCTTTAAAAAAAAAACCAATCTTAGTTAAAGTAACACTAATTGCTAAGTATCTTTATCCAAAATAAAAGAAGGAGTTAACTTAATTGCTAAGTATCTGTATCTAAAATGAGGAGGGCAGTTAGAAGAAACAAACTTATTCTCTATCTTATTATTTCACCAATATAGTATACAGTAATTATTTTCCTTTTTTTGGGCTTGTACTTATGATTGTATACTGTACATACCTAAGCGACTGTACACAATTGTTCTTGCAAAGAACATAAACAAAGTAAAAGAAATGGCACATGCTTCATTTGCATGCAATAGTCATACAAGTCATGCAAACAGAACATGCATATATCAGAATTTAAATAGCAAACAAAGCATGGGATAATCAAAACCAATAATATGAAATCAAAATGAAAAAGCAGACTTAACTTGCATGCTGATTAGGCAAAAGTTAAGCAATATTTGTTAATAAAACTAAGAAAAGTAGTAAAAGTAAGGTACCCTTTTATAACAAATGCAATGCTGTATTTTACAGATTACTGTATAAGCAAAAATCTAGGTTTAACTTAATTTTCATAAAAAGCAAATAAAAATTGAAATCACAAATCAAATAGGAAACAAACCTATTTATAACAATTTATTAAAATCTCATAGCCCAATTGTGGGAGTTCTTAAAAAAGCATATTCAATTGGCACCCTTTTATGAAGGTAATGTAACCAATACTTCTGCCTGGTATTTTCTAGTAAAATGCCATTTCTGCAAGAAGCATACAGATTCCTAAAAAAATTTGAAACAATTATTCTAATTGACTTGAACCATGTTTCTTTTTGGATCATGTCAGTACAAGCAAATATCATAGGTTTTTGTTACAACTTGTTTTGCCAATTTATTACTACCGTATTACTGCGTACATTTGCTGGCCAAATGGTAAAATTTACTTTGGAATCCTATGTGGGGTGTTGGTACCAATTACAAGATTTCATTTTAAAAACTGAACAATTATGAGCATACAATGCAGAAACATAGATGAAACAGTAAGAATGGATTTTGTGGGAGCAGATATGGTGGTTTGCATGTAATTTTTTTTTTTATTTTGAATGCTTTTATCCATACATATAGGAAAATTCAATCATAGATTAAAAGGTTAGTGAACTTGAAATTAAAGTAAGACACTCTAACTTAACTAACCTACTTATGCTCTCCCATATGAATGCTCCCACAAGATCCATCCTTCCTGATGAAACAACGTTTGGTTTGCTAAATAGTTGCTTATTAATGAAAAATTAAGGTAAACATTTATAACTACAACCCAATGGTAAGCTGCTGAGAATATAACATAAACAACCAGTATATACAGTATATCAAAGTTGCTGTGAGTAGCCTATCTGGAAAAGGCATGGAGACCCAATATTCACGAAATTGTATGACAGTGATAGGAATTGGTATGTTTATTTCATATTTCTAGAGATTTTCAGATATGCAAAATATAACTTTAAGGTATTTATTTGAAATACAATTGACGTCTGTAAATGACAAGAAAATATAGTTTTTCTAGTTGATTTTGATATGCTTTGCAAGATAGCTTCATTTCCATTGCAAATAACTGTTGATATGGTTAGGTAACTGTTGGCATGGTTATGGTACTGCTGATACGGTTAGGTTTACTGTTGACATGATTAGGCTACTGATGTAGTACACTACCAGGAAGGTTAGGTTGGTTGTTGGGGTTTCAAATGGCAAATATTTTTTTCTAGTCGAAAATCACATATAAATATATTTTCTTTCCGCTTAGAGGCGTCCACCGTGTTGTAAAATATTTTCCAATTTTCCAATTTTATTTCGGAATAACACTGCACCGTCATTCAATGCTTTGGTCTATTTTATTTCTTCATTTTCTCTAAAAGTCATCATGTACTTTGTAACAGATGTAATGATTTTATTACCTTTCTTTATTCTGAGGAAAAGCATGAAAAATCAGATGGGGAAAATCATTTTCGTCCTATTGCAAACCACACACGGTGATGATGGCTACGCCCACTCATGATGAAATTGAATGCCCGCCTTTGCTTTGTGAAAAAGTAAACAAACAGATGATGTAGGCAGGTGAAATGCTACCGCCATCTTCATTTCATGCCAGGTACTAAATTGTATGCGGCCGATGCGGCTGTGGCTTGAGCTTCCATCTTTCGTGTATTGTCTTTGGTTAGCAGCAAAGACAATACACGAAAGATGGAAGCTCAAGCACAGCGGGCATTCAATTTTCAATCATGAGTGGGCGTAGCCATCATCACCCGTGTCGGTGTTGGCTAATAGGACGAAAATGATTTTCCCCATCTGATTTTTCATGCTTTTCCTCAGAATAAAGAAAGGTAATAAAATCATTACATCTGTTACAAAGTACATGATGACTTTAGAGAAAATGAAGAAATAAAATAGACCAAAGCAAAATTGAATGTCGGTGCAGTGTTATTCCGAAATAAATATTGGAAAATATTTTTTATAATACGGTGGACGCCTCTAAGCGGAAAAGAAAATATATTTACATGTGATTTCGACTAGAAAAAAATATTTGCCATTTGAAACCCCAACAACCAAACCTAACCTTCCTGGTAATGATACATGAGTAAGCCATAATCATGTCAAACAGTAAACACCTAACCATATCAGCGGTACCATAACCATGCCAACAGTTACCTAACCATTGTCAACAGTAATTTGCAATGGAAATGAAGCTATCTTGCAAAACATATCAAAATCAACTAGAAAAACTATATTTTCTTGTCATTCTGTCAATTGTATTTCAAATAAATACCCTTAAAGTTATATTTGCATATCTTGAAAATCTCTAGAAATATGAAATAAACATACCAATTCCTATCACTGTCATACAATTCGTGAATATTGGGTCTCCATGCCTTTTCCAGATAGGCTTCTCACAGCAACTTTGATATACTGTATATATACTGTAGTTATGTTATATTCTCAGCTAGCTTACCATTGGGTTGTGGTTAGTTTATAAATGTTTACCTTAATTTTCATTAATAAGCAACTATTTAGCGAACCAAAGTTGTTCCATCAGGAAGGATGTATCTTGTGGGAGCATTCATATGGGAGAGCATAAGTAGGTTAGTTTTAAGTTAGAGTGACTTACTTTAATTTCAAGTTCACTAACCTTTTAATCTATGATTGAATTTTCCTATATGTATGGATAAAAGCATTCAAAATAAAAAAGAAAATTACATGCAAACCAGCATATCTGCTCCCACAAGATCCATTTCTTACCGTTTCATCTAAGTTCTGCATTATATGCTCATAATTGTTCAATTTTTTAATGAAATCTTGTAATTGGCACCAACACCCCACATGTATTCCAAAGTAAATTTACCATTTGGCAGCAAATGTACGCAGTAATACAGTAGTAATAAATTGGCAAAACAAGTTGTGAAAACCTATGATATTTGCTTGTACTGTACATGATGCAAAAAGAAACATGGTTTCAAGTCAATTAGAATAATTGTTTCAAATTTTTTTAGGAATGTGCATGCTTCTTGCAGAAATGGCATTTTACTAGAAAATACCAGGCAGAAGTGTTGTTTACATTACTTCATAAAAGGGTGCCAATTGAATATGCATTTTTGAGAACTCCCACAATTGGGCTATGAGATTTTAATAAATTGTTATAAATAGGTTTGTTTCCTATTTGATTTGTGATTTCAATTTTTATTTGCTTTTTATTTTTATTGGAAATTAAGTTAAACCTAGATTTTTGCTTATACAGTATTCTGTAAAATACAGCATTGCATTTGTTATAAAAGGGTACCTTACTTTTACTACTTTGTTGTTGTACTTTTTTTAGTTTTATTAACAAATATTGCTTAACTTTTGCCTAATCAGCATGCAAGTTAAGTCTGCTTTTTCTTTTATTTTGATTTCATATTATTGGTTTTGATCATCCCATGCTTTGTTTGCTATTTAAATTCTGATATATGCATGTTTTGTTTGCATGACTTGTATGACTATTGCATGCAAATGAAGCATGTGCCATTTCTTTTACTTTGTTTATGTTCTTTGCAAGAACAATTGTGTACAGTTGCTTAGGTATGTACAGTATACAATCATAAGCACAAGGCCCAAAAAAAGGAAAATAATTACTGTATACTATATTGGTGAAATAATAAGATAATATGAGAATAAGTTTGTTTTTTATTTCTTCTAACTGCCCTACTCATTTTAGATAAAGATACTTAGCAATTAATGTTACATTAACTGAAGGATTTTATTTAATGATTCAGAAATGCCTAATATATAAGTCATAAGCTATGATAGAGCCCTATAATCATGTTAACAAGCAATATTAATCGATTTAGTATTCAATAATTTATAAAGAGAAGTTTATTGGAGCATAAGAATAAATTTTAACATTTAAAAAAGCCGCCGCTACGCCACAGCCGAGTTTTAGTTGAGGGCATGATCAATAGATGGCGCGCATCCTGACGGGTTGGATGACGTTTTTTTTTAATGGTATAAATAGTCAGTTTCCCATCTTTCGTTTATTGTCTTTGGTTAGCAGGCATAAAGCTAGAATTACGAACAACATTGGACTATTACACATATCATTATTGTCTAAATTGTAGTTTAGCTGGGGATGTATTATACAGAGAAGGTTAAATATTGTTATTTTTAGCTTTAAGCTCGGAAAACCCTAACATAAATGATATATTTCTTTCGGTTCGTACTTGTAAATTTTTCGAGGGTTTGTATGACTGGCTACAGGGTTACAGGTTGTACTTACAGGGTGTCAGCACTGCGATTCTTTTTAAGTCTTCTCCTGGCTAAATGATTCCAAACAAAACCATCACTGGGTACGTTCTAATAACTAATTCGATGACGCATATAATTAAAGCATAAATTTCCATGAATTAACGTATTTCATCTTAAAGGTAGTGGTCTGTATATACGAGATTTTTGTAAAACTGATGACCTAAAAGAACGATTATTTGTCCTTCGAGTTTCTCGAAGGTTATAAAGACTAAATTATGTCCTAGGTGTGTAATGAAGTTAGAATATCCTTTATATTATTATCATATAGAAATCCTTAAAATGATGGTGATACTGATATGGGCCACAGGGTAACCAAGTGAAAATGCACTAATTTGATCTTTTTCACCAGGAGAAATTGGGAGTAATTCTTGAGCAAATTGATGGATGTTACATATGTGTACAATATACATAATTCCATTATAATTATTCCTATTCCCAGGGCTGCTCCTCGATTTCCTATCGTATCCTCGAATTATAATGTTCGTCATTCTGAGTAACAAAATCCGATGTATTTCAACCTCAATTTTCGAATTTCAACGAAATTTAGCAAACTCGAAACATACTTTCAACCAGAAACAATTATTTATATTGAATATATCTCCAAAATGGCAAAATTTCTATTAAAATAAAATTTAAAGGATTCATAACGTTTAATATGAATAGTCCTTGATGTCTCATGAATCCCAACTTTTAAGACTTTTAAATTAAATCATTTTCAGCCTCTTCTACGTTATTTTCTCATTTTTTGGATCTAAGATGACAAAGTATTCCGTATAAGAATCATTTAACGCCTTTAATTAATTGATTCTCGTAAAGACTACTTCGTCCTTTGCCTTTAATTGCATGTTAAAGCCTCCACTAATGTTGCCAATCCTGCTTCCTCTCCGGACAAGGAGCAGCCATTGTTTTGTTACCAGAACGAACTTCGTCACTTTCTTGAAAACATTTTACGTTCTTCAAAACCTCCCCTTATTAAGGCTCAATTTTAGATATATATACATATAACCTCCTTCATAATATTCATCATATATATCGATGCAGGATTTATTCGTGGTCTTGCTAAACATAACATATAATAGTTTCGTCTTCTAACGACCAAATGTCATCAGAAAATTGTCATAGCACTCAATAGATGTCTTGAGAAAACATTAGGTATATATAAAAGAAAATCTTATATTTGGTATACCTAGCACTTACTGCCCTTTATTTAGTATTAATAAGAAGCATTAATCTTCTTTGTATTACTATCAACGCCTTTCGTCATGTTATAATGTAAATATCTTTATCTTTATAGTGATTTTATTTGATTTATGAAATTTACAAGCGAGGGAGACAAGATTACCATAGTTTACCATATACATATTTTTTACGTTTTCTATTAAGGTAGAAATAATTTTTATAGAAAACAGTATTTTGGGATATTTGGATAACTATAAAAATTCTCTCTCTCTCTCTCTCTCTACGAAGACAGAGCAAGGAAAATATATAGCTCAATTAAATGAGGCTCGACAAAATACATTTGGCATCTTGTAAACCCCATGTAATTTAGAAGTGGCCATACTGTTAGGGTTAAGTATCAGTAAGATACCTATCAGTAGCAGGCCATTTCTCTCTTTAGCAAGGAGGAGAGGAATGATGATAAACCTACATGAGTGGATGAATTGGTTTGTTAGGAGAAGAGATCTTCTACCTAGGTGTTGTTTTTTTTTTTTTTTTTTTTTTTTTTTTTTTTTTTTTTTTTTTTTTTTTTTTAGAAAGGAAAACAAAAGTCTTGGCTGCCTGTATACAGCTATTGCCTCCCCCTGCTGAACAGTTATATAATTTTAATTTCTATGAATGTCTAGTGATCTGTATGAGTATAATCGCCAAGTTATGTATGCAGGAACTATGCCTCTCAATGTAAGTAAATATAGCTTCTTTACTATATATCCTGTAGGCTGGAGCCTACATATGTATTAGTATCTGTAAGTGCTTTATCTCGATTATGAAAATTATTATCATTATTATCATCATTAATTGTTATCATTATTATCATCATTATTATTATCATTACTGTAGTATATCTGGGAAGGGGAGAAATCCTGCCTCCCTTGTATCATATGTATATATATTTATACTGAAATTCAGTAAAGCCCAGCTATTGATAAATTCTATGTGTGCTAAGGGGTAAGCGTGTCCACCAAATATTTCATGGCATCCATACATATGAAACATAATTGCATTCAGATTCTTAATGTTAAACCAGCCATATTATTTAGTTTACCTGCCCTTATAGGCCTTTCAGTGCCCCTAAAAAGAGCTCTAATTTCAACAGTTTTCTGGGGGCGCTCATAGCGGGCCCCCTCACCCCCCAGATGAGGAGGCTCGCTTCGCTCGCCACCCAACCCATTGCCACCCCCCCCCCGCCCCCACACACACACCACAACTTTTTGGAACCAGTTACGCCCCTGCATATAGAACAACACCACTGGGCCCATGTACTTAAAACTCAAGCTCTCGAAGAATACTGCGATGTTTGTTCGAAAGGAGTAACAGAAGGTAAAAGGGAAATACAAAAAAGCGGAGATCACTTAGTAGTAAAACTGATAAATTAACAAATAAACGAATGAATAAATAAATAATAATGTATTAAACCTGATGCTAGAAAATGGCGCACGTTCGTCACATTAGCTGCTCAGGGTTGACTTATCCTAACTTTTTACTCTTCGGTTGTATTTGTGTTAATTAGATATAGATAATATATATAGCTTACAAAGCCTCAGGGATGAAGTCTCTAGGCATACTACTACCCCAAGGCCCTATCAAATCCCCAGAAGGCACTGACTAACCACTGCATTACAATGGCAGAAATTGAGATGCCTTCCATATCCAGCGCTTTACTTGATCTTCTGAAATAAATAGTGAAGTTTTTCGGACGTTATCTTCATTTTACGATTAGAAAAAGTTAATATTTACATACTTTAATCATTATTATATTGAATTATGAAGAATATTCCCAGTTATTTTATTTACCGTTGATAACTTCTTTTTTTTTAACTTAATACTGGATGTAAAAAATAATCTTGACGGAAATTTCTGAAAATGGAGTTTCGTCTCACCAGCCAATGAGAGGTTGTCTAAGAAGACTTCTTGCCAAAACCGAACAATTTCAGCCAATGAAAGGAGGCGTTAAAAACATTGTTAATGGTGTAGGTCTCTGATTGGTCAAAGCAATTCCTATCCACATTCCGCTTTGGAAGACTCAATGACTAAACACGAAGTTGAGTCACGACGAGTGGACGTTTTTGGAAGTGAACGTTTTTGTAAACAAATGCTCACGAGATAGAGGAAAGGACTTTGGTAAAGGAGAAGGCATTTCAGGTCAGTCTTTCTTACATTCTAAGACAATATTGTTGTTGCTGTAGGCTTTTTATGCTTGGTTAACCATTGGCTAGCGTGAAAATGTCCTCTCGTTGGAGTGTCGTTGTCCCGGAATTGGAATTTTGCAGTTTTTAAAAATAGTTTGTAGACTGGAAACCCTTCAGAGCTGGACGGTCACTTCGTAATTCTTAAAACTTTACTTGCGTACTTTCAAAAATGAACCCTCTGAATTTCTCAGAAAATTCTGAGGTTCTTGAACGTATTTGTGCTTGGGGGTCCATAGCAGAACATTTTTCGTAACTGTAGCAAGGTGCTGAAGGTGGAACGACGGGATTGGGGGTTGATTGTGGGAGTACGTGGCCCGATGTGGATAACTGAACTCTTTAAATCAACAAAGACCACCGCAGACAGACAGACAGACAGTCCTTTTCGAGATCGGGTAATGTGGCAAGGATCCAGCTATCTCGATTTATTGTGCTCTAAATTCACAGACTGGAAAGTATGGTAGTAGAAGCTTGTTAAAATAATGATTTGGGAATCTGTTCGATGACACCTTTCAACCTGGCAGGGCGGCGATGTAATAACACTATGAGGGCAAAAATACAAAAGTCAAAACAGGTGAAGCCATTTATAAAACAAGGAACAGGTTATGTAATGAATATTATCCAAGAATAAACTCAAATTCAAGTGAGGGAAATCGCATAGCTGGACTCGAGATAATACGGAAGACTGAAATGTCGGCTTCGATGTCCTTAAAAAAATTACTGTTTGTTTTTCTCTTTGGGTGACGATGGTAATCAGCAGCCTTCTTGAATTCGTAACTTAATTCATCAATCATTCAATAGTTCACATAATTATTCGAATCCCTCTGAATGAGCATCACGAATCTGCAACATACTGTTTGAATTAGGGCAACAACCGTGATCACAGGTGAATGAATGGCTTGCCTACTGAGTGGCAGACGATAGCTAGTACTGAGACCCGGCTTATATTCCTCAAATTATTTGAAGATATGGCTCTTAATTCAGGTTCGGGTCAGTTTTTAACTGATTAATTCAAGGTTTTTGTAGTAATGTTATGACGCTTTTCAAATATGGCCATGAAAACGAAAGGACATTCTTTTGAAGCTTGAATTTCAATTTCTCTGGGGGTAGGATCTATGGCGCTTGTTCCTTATGAACAGAGTTCATCTTCTGAATAATAACATATTGCATGTGGCCTTGCCCCAATATTTCCCAGGACTGGATCTACGGATGCTAGGTGATTAGCGTGGGAAATTTACGCTCATATGCACGCCCGTGTGGGCGCGTGTTAAACGCACCCCGTTCGCATTCGTACAGCTCCGTTTATTTGATCTGATACGAAGAAAAAGTTTTCCATTCAATCTTACATTAGCTGTTTACAAATTTGACAGCTCCAAGCTCTGCCACGCCTACCTGTTGCTTCATCAATCTGAACCAGTGTCACCAATTCGTAACTTAATTCATCAGTCAATCTGCAAGTAAGGTGACCAGACTTAACCACCTGCTGAATAATCATCACGAAATTTGCAACATTCTGCTTAAATGAAGGGAACAACTGTGATCACTGGTCAAATGACTGCTGACCAGGTGGTGGACGATGGCTTCCAGTGAGACCAAACTTAAATTTCTCATATTTATAGGCATGGTTATGAATCCAGGCTCTGGACAGTATTTAAAATGATCAGTTTAAGTAGATTGCAGTAGTACCTAGTATTACGATTGTGCGTAGCTCCAATTTTTGCACCAATTCCTCTGTGGGTAGGATCTGTGGATGTTAGGTGATGGCATTAGTGCAGCTCTGTCTTTTGTCTGAAATTAAGAGAAAGCTTTTCAATAAGCTTTTATTCTGCCGTTAGCGAGTTTGTCAGCTCGAAACCTCTGCCACGCCCATCTGTTGGTTTCAGTAACCCAGGATTTCGAAGAAAAACCGCGATTCCTTCGATTTTAAAGGAGATTGAATTAGGATTTATTTAGTGCTCTCTCTCTCTCTCTCTCTCTCTCTCTCTCTCTCTCTCAGTTAAAACACCAGGAACAATTCAAATGAAACTCTTCGGTTTATCAAAATTTGAATCACTGTTTTGGGAATATAATTGGTCTTGTGTGTATCCAAATTTCCTTTTACTGGTTGTTGTATAAAGAAAAAAAAAAAAAAAAAAAAAAAAAAAAAAAAAAACTGACGTTAATTAACATAAGTCCAGTTTCCAACAAAGTTCACCGCCATAGTTACGTCTAGTGTGGCTTGACAGGTTATTTGTCCGTCTTGCTCGAGACGAGCTGGACGTATTACTATTAGCGTTAATGGCTGCCGCCCCTTGGAGGTTTTGAAAAAATCCTAGATCATTTTGGTATCATTGACACCGTACGCGACTCCACGCACCAAAAGTATTTGGTTTCTGTGCTGTATCAAATTTCGTATTGGCAGAGTTGGAGATTTAAAAGATTTAAAGTTACGTAAACAACTGCTGGATATCCAAGGCATTGTGGTGTGATATAATTACTTAAGGCAGTCTTGATAAAAAAAGGCGAATGTCTCTTTGACTTACGTATTATCTTCGTCGTAGATTATGTAAGTAAATGTGGTTATTGGACTAATGTTGTGTTAAGGGGTTTACCAAGGAAAGAAGCTGTAGACTATAGCTGAGGATAGGTCGAAAATTCCTTTCACGTTGAGGGTATCCATAATATAATTTCCGTATTTTAAGCGTCATTACATTAACTTGCAATACAAGACAACTTGCAATACAAGACAACTTGCAATACACGACACCAACTTGCAATACACGACGTTAACTTGCAATGCAAGACATCAACTTGCTATACAAAACAACTTGCAACACAAGACGAACTTGCAATACACTACATCAACTTGCAATACACGACATTAACTTGCAATACACATCAACTTGCAATACACGACATCGTCTTGCAATACAGATTGTCCTGCAGGGTTGGGTACTACCTTTAAAGAGTAGAAGAATAAAAGTATTTCTGTTAATGGCCTTGGTATTATGGACCGAGTTCATTACTTTGCAAAGTTGTGTTACGGTTTTGTGATTTGACTTTTAAAAACTGCAGCCCGGTCTGTGACTTGGTACTTTTAATATTTGTTAAGAATTTTGTCGTATTAATAGCAATTGCTTACGGGGAGTATTCCTTGACTTAAACATAAAAATGTTATTTTAAACCAAGGCATACAAGTGAGGCTGCCTAGGTATTGAGAGAGATTTGCTGTAATCAGTCATCAAACCTTTGGATTTTTTAGGCTTTGGCAATCAGTGGTTAAGTGAATTAAGTATTCCTCCTCCATCTGGGATCATGTCTTTGCTCTTATCTGAAGTTCCTCCTGTGGCAACTGTGATGTTATTTAGGAAGAATTAACTATGTTTGGCGGCAGTCAAAAATTGTCTCACTGTCAACGGTGGCGCCACTTGAAGCTTTTATATAGTTTTAGGTGATGAACAGAGGTAAATTTGGCGATTGATATTGCAGCAAAGCATTTATGTGGATAGTTAAGAAAAAAAGTGGTTCTTGCTTATGTGTTTGAAATATATGCAAATTAATATTTATAGTTTAATTGTAGTACATTGTTATATAGGTCAATCTGGTGGTTACATTTCTAATGTAAGGTTTAATGTATATAAAAAGTAATCCCATGAATTGTTTGGTAATAAGGTTCAGAAATGTATATGACTGAGTTGTTGACGTCAGTTTGTAATGGTTTAGTGGCTTCAGGTGTTGACAGGTTTCCTCATAAGTTTTTTTAGACGGAAAAAGTGTTGTATGAGTTCACTGAGCTTTGTGTTGGCTCGTAGAATTAAAGATGCATGTCCTAGATGCGAGGACCTTAAGGAAATGTGGTATAGTCCTGTCTGATGCATTTTGTTGATTAGAGAATATTAGAAACGAGATTTTTTGCTTCTTTGTGGATATTTAGATGTACAACTGGTGTGTAACTTTTGCATTGCTCCAAAATTGATCTTGGCAGGCTTTGGCTGAGGCATGGTACCTTTGAGAAGTCACTCAAACATCGGCTGATTTTACAGTTAATCTGCCTGATCTTGGGTAACTTAATACATTGGTCACGATGTATGCTAGAAATGTCTTTTGATTTTATATTGATTTGCAGCTTAACATTTCTATAGATGTCAGTGGATTTGTGTAGAGGTTTTCTGAGTGTTGGGACAGTAATGTCGTTCAGGAGGTATGTTGCTTTGTAGTTTAGGGTTAAATAAGTCCTTTTTTATTGGATTCAAAGTGTTATTCCACGAGAGCCTAAGTTTTGAAATAATTAAATGATCGAAGGGTTTCATAGTTTGTAAGTAGTAAACTTTGGTGTTTAGGAAACCTTGGTAATGTTTAGCTTTATTGGGAGTGTGCTAAGAGTTTCATCTTCGCTACACAGTCTAGTGCAGTAGTGGAATCTTCTCATCTCCAGATTTTTTAGACTGATGTCTCCTGAATATCAGGTGCAACAGTTTCTCTCTCTCTCTCTCTCTCTCTCTCTCTCTCTCTCTCTCTCTCTCTCTCTCTCTCTCTCATGAAAGGCAGGAGAGTTGGAGATAATGTTATAAAATGCATAACTCTTTTGCTTGAATTTATGCATCTTTTTGCAACAAATTTTAATGATTGAAGTCTCTCTCTCTCGCTCTCTCTCTCTCTGAGGATTCACCATCACTGATACGATGAAGTTTAAAAAACAGGATGTGTTTGCTGGTGTTCGAAACAAATCCTGGATTCAGGAAAAATTATACCGATTCAAGATTGATTGTAGGATTCAGGGAGTTTTTGCTCCTGGTAAATTTTGTTTAGAGAGATAGTTTTGGTTTTTAGAAAGTCTACTCTCTTAGTTTGTTATAGTTTAGGTTTTTGGAATGTCTCTTAGTCTGATGCTTTCATATTTCACTGTGAAGATTTGTTGTGACCCTTTTGCCAGTAGGAAGTTCTTATTTGTGTGATACTTTCACCTGAAGAAAGTCAGTCTCTGAAAATTAGTCCAAGAAAGTCTGATTCTTCACGATAATCTACTCTCAGAAAGTCTGCTTTTCGTATTTTTTGCCTCCCGGTGGTCTCTTGGTTTGTAATACTTTTTGGTTTAGGTTGTACACAGCAGTCTGTGAGTCTCTCTCTAAAGTAAGTCTGTCAGCTGTGGCATATTTCTCTTATAAATGTCTGTGTGTTGTATTTTACCTTAATCCAGGCTGTTAGTCTGAGGGGGTTTTCCTTCAGGAACTCTGTTAACCTTCATGGTTTTACCCTCACAGAATCTGTTAACTTTAATTCTATGGCTTCCAAGATGTCTGGGTTTGTGGGTCTTTGCCTAAAAGTTCTGTTATATTTTCTGTTCCTTTGTGATTCTGATTGGTAGTCTGTTAGTGACTATTGTATTCTTATCTTAGAAGTCTTGCTAGTCTGTATCATCTTAGGCAGAAAGACTGTTAGCTTGGATTTGTATAGCTAGAAAATTTGGTCATTTGTGACTTTTTATGACAAGAAAGTCTGTTCGAGAGAGTGTCTGGGCTATAAAGTCTGTTATTTTGCCTTGAGTTCTTAACTAGAAAGCCTGTGCTAAGAAGAAGCATGCATTCTGGTTTGGGAAATGAGGAAATCTAATTAGTGTGAGAGTTGTTCTTAACTTCACTTACGTGCTTAGAATATCTGATCATACCTTTGATACTCAGGAAGTGTTGCCCTAAAAATTGGGCCATTTTGAAAGTGTTTTATGCCTGCCAAGGTTATCTGTTTGGTAGAGGTATTTCCTAAAATGTTTATAGTATCTTTGGAGGAGACCATTAGTTTTTAACCTATGAATTTTTATTGGGGAGGTTTTTCCCCAGAAATATATATGTTAGCTGTAGGTGATCTTTGTCCACCGAGTTGGTTCTTGAAAGTTCTTTGCCTGGAAAGTGTTATTAGTTGGGTAGTTTTTTTTTTTTTTTTTTTCGCCTGGAGTGAGATTTTTTGTGAAGAAAGTCAGGTGATTCAGGAGAGGTTTTTGTTTTGACTGGAAATTATCAGCTTGAGATTTTGTTTTCCTGAAAAACCTGTTGGGCTGCACGTTATTTTGCTGTTAAAGTTCTCATTTATTGGCCTAAAACTTTTATTGGTTTGGGAGGATTTCTGTTTTATAGGCCTGCAAAGATTGTCAACTCAGGACCCAGAGTTAATTTTGCCCAGAAAGTGGCGTTTATAAGCCTACCAAGTTTGGGAGTTGATTCTGCCTAGAAAATGGTGTCCATAGGCCTACCAAGTTTGTCAGTCTCGGAGCCAGAGTTGATTCAGCCTGAAAGTGGTGTTTATAAGCCTACTAAGTTTGTCTGCCTATGAAACTAGTAGTCTTCTTGTTTTATCTAGAGAGCGATTTTTGTATAGAAAGAGTCAGCTGGATTGAGATCTTTGGCTACAAATAGTGCCAGATGGAAGAGGTTTTATGTACCAAGAAAGTATAGTTTTTATTTTAGGCACAGAAGGCATCGATTATGGACTACTATTTTTTTTCTGATGGGACTCAAGAATAGATGTATTCTCTTGAAAATTCTGGATGTAAAAGATTACCAATTCGCCAAGAATAAGATAAAAGACCAAGATTTAGTGTCTTCAAACTTGACAAAAATAAAGTTAATTAATAAAGTTACTGAAACTAGTAGTTTGGTACTTGAGCACATTAAAGGTAGATCTTGAGTTATAATGCCTAAATTACAAAAAGTAAACTTTCCATGAAGCTCTTCTTAACCAGTAACTTATTACGCGTGACTGTAGCAATGACAAATTTTCCATAAAATGGTCTAAGATGAAACAGCAATGGTAATTATTCTGTAGCTCTGTAGCACTGACGATCAATACAAAGTTGCAATTCTTGGTACCTTGTAGCCATGTTCTAGTATGTGAAACTATTGTAATATAATCACTTGCAATATTAAACAGTAACTTTAACTTTTTTTTAAAGAGATACGGCCTTATTCTGATAAGCTTAACGAAGTTATTTTTGTCAGTTATTTGGTGAGCTATATGAAACTCATTCTTTTTAATGTTCAGTCCTGCTCTGGTGATCAATAGTAAACTGCTCTTCCTATAGTCTTGTTAAACCTGGAAGCTGCGAGATAGAGATGACATATCCTATCTTCCAAACAACCGAAGGAATGTTCCAAGTAAATCCTGGACACCCCTCCAGAGTTACCTGTTAATGAGGTAAACCTTAGCTCCCTCATTACGTGTTAACGAAGGAGATTATCCCTTAATAAGGCAATGGGATGATTATTTCTCCCTAATTAGGTCATTACCTCTGCGAGATGACGATTTCATGCCCAAATTCCATATTATTGAATGTCATTCTACCAAATTACCTGGTAGTGATCGTAAGTTTTGTCCTTGATTATATAATTACTAGTTAGGACTAGTCCTATACTTAATTACTAGTTAGGTAGGTCTTATCCTATCACTAATCAATAGTTATATCAAACCCTATCCCAAATTGCATATTATTGAAAGGTTATTCTACCAGATTACTTGTAAATGAAACTGTTTAGTCCTTGATTGCATCATTACAAGTCAGGTCTAATCCTATCTCTAATTATACTGGCAATGGGATGAATTTTGTTAAGACGTATCACGGCAGAACCTAAAATTTTGGCCCGGTGGTCCACGTGTATGGTGAAGGCTGACGTTAGTCCGACCTGCTGTCCTGCTGGGGGAGGAAGAGCTCAGGGCAGGAGGACATTAGCCTTGCACGTCTCTTGCCCATTTACCCGACTCAATCACTTACATTGAATGGTGTCTTTAGGACTATGAGACGAATTGGTGGCATTTTTGGGAAGGGGGAAGTTCCTCAAGGCGCACTTGTTCCACCTGAAGGTGTTACAGTCACATGCCTGCTTTTGGAGAGACTGTTTGTGCCTTGGTGTAATTAATTGCTTTTGTTGTAAAAGAAGACTATAGGATGACTTTGTAATTTGAAGTAGAATAAAGTTAATTAGTTTTCCTTTGGTTTGTTTGTGAAATTCCTGTTAATTCTTTTGCTCAGACATACTGAGAATAGGGAATGAATATTCTATACTTTGGAAATAAATCTTGTAGATGGAAATATCAGGTGAAGTTAAAATAGCACCAAATTAAGTAGATATAACTTTTTAAAAGTTGTTGAATTAATTACGTGAATTTGAAGTTACTTAGAAATTCAGCTCTGAATAATCCCATAATTTGGTGCATTTCCAGTTATTAGACTCAGCCTAAAAAATGCAACTGAAATCACTTAAAGCTAGATTCTTAATTAAAAATGGAAAGTAAGCGAATTTACAAAGTATGAGGGTACTGTAGATACGTGATTAATTTTAGATATTGTAACTAATCAGCATAAAATGCTGTAAAAAAAAAGATGTGATGGTACATTTCTCTGGTTTGAAAAAATGACTAAGAAAAGGTTATTTGAAGGAACGAAAACTAATGATAAAAATGCGAATTGAAATTGGGCCATTTCAGTGTTCAAAGTTACAGCTAAATGAGATTTACTTGAAAAATATTGAATTAATTTTAATTGACATATAGAGCATTTCTGCATCGGATAGGAGCTTATATTCTGACATATTTAAGCTTTTTGACGTCAGATTTGGCATCAAAATAGCGATATTTGTGGTGAATTGAAGTATCTTGTTTACAATCATGACCAGACTTCATTTTGGACACAACTATTGACATTCTGATATCAAACGACGTCAGAATGCTGGAAAATGTGCCAGGTTAACAAGCTGTGTGAGACTTAAAATGCACTTAATTTTCTCTGTTGAAAAGAATTGTCTTTTTTATATATAAAAACCTCTTAAAAGGAGGTTGAATTAGCCTTATCAATCAATTAATTAGAAGTAAAATAATATCTCCAGTTCTCAAAGTAAAGGATTCCGTCAGGCGATAGATTTCAAAAGATACAGGGTGTCCATAAAGTCCAGGTACCTTTATAATTATTTAATGTAGAGAATGGTACTGGGACTTTATGGACACCCTGTATATTTTATCGAAGTTACTGTCTTTAACTATTCGTTCTTCTGTTTTCTATGAGGTATTAGAGGTTTGATTATACAAAATACACCCATTTTCTAATTAGGAAACGTCGGGGAAACTCTCAAAAGACTAGAAATCTCGACTGACCTTTATCCACGAGTCATCCATAGAGAACTGGGCTTTGAAAATTTTTTGGGGGTGGGTCATTATACTTCAGGACGAAAGTCTGGCGGTTTGAGTGTACGGGAATTTCACGCCATGAGACACCAAAACCAACCAACTTGGTAACAGATTTTATCTAAAATGAATTTAAAATAATTTTTAGAGTCCTTATAATATGTTTTGTACATTTTATTTTTATCATTTAATGCTGCTGCTTCCTTCGCATTTTTTATCAGCAATTTCTTTGCCTTCAATTCCAACATGGCCTGGTGTCCAGCACAAGGACAACTTGATATTTCGAATGTTTAAAAAATGAATATTTTCTTGTATTGCTCTAATAGCAGGGTGGTGATGATTAAAAGAATCTATTGCTTGAATAGCACTTTGTGAATCACTATTATATAGTGTAATGTTTGCTGGGAGTTCTAGCGATTTTATACAGAGCCAATGAAATTCCTGCCAATTCAGTGGAATATATGGAGCTATTAATAGGCATTCTTCCATGATAATATTTTTCGTCTGTAATAACTGCGAACCCCACAGCAGCATCAGTTTTTGAGCCATCTGTGTAAATGGAGATAGTATTTGCATGGATTTCTTGGCATTCCAAAAAGATTTGTTTGACAGCGTCACTTGGAATTTCATCTTTTTTTTTTTTTTTTTTTTTTTTTTAGTCGAAGAACTCGTGGAATACATGAGGTTTATTCCATTTCCAAAAAGGTGTTGAATTTGGTAAATGGTTCAGGAATTTTAATGGACGAATATTATATTTCTCTATGTATATTTTCAGTCATATAACAAATGGATAAAACGATCGTGGTCCAATTCTTTTTGGAATGATGGTCCGCGAATAGAAGTTTAAACTATATTCGACCCTTCTTTGATCAAGTGAACACAGACCTGTTTCACTATACAGAGAAATAACAGGTGTAGCATATCTCAAACCTCCATTGTGAAGAGGATCTAATTTTTCCAATGTACTGGCAGATGCAGAAGCATATAGATGCCACCCATAATCAATTTTACTCAGTATCAAAGTCTTGTGTAAATAGAGTAATGTACTTCTATCTGAGCCCCACTTGGTGTGTGACAATTTCTTCAGTAGATGAAGTAATTTACTACAGCTTTCACGTAGGTAATTAATGTGAAATTTCCAAGTCATTCGTTGGTCAAAATGCAACCTAAGGAATTTGGTATGAGTAATAAAATTAATTGGTTTATCATACAGTAGCAATTCATTTTCCGTACATTTTTCGTATTTGTAAAAAGTAATGGCTACAGTTTTGCTTGCCAATATAGTGAATCCATGTGCAGTAGTCCACGATACGATAAGATCAAGAGATTTTTGTCGTTATGATTTGTCCTGTATAGATATCAGAGTGGATGATCCAAATGGCAAAATCATACTATATAATGAACTCTGTACACCAGTTGGTAGTTGTTTTGTAATATCATTAATAAGCCATTATAAAAAGGGTGGTGCTCAAAACACTACCTCGTGGAAACTCCTCCATATTGAGGATACTCCTTAGATAAAACACCATTTATCTTAACTTTAAAAGTTCTTTCCTTTAAAAAATTTAAAAAAATTGTATTATGTTTAAGGGTAAAAATCCTCTCAGTCCAGAAATAATGCATTTCTTTTAAAATCTGATGATTCCATGTCTTGTCATAGGCCCTTCCCATATCAAAGAAGATGGCTGTGGCATAGCTATTTGAAGCAAATGCTTTCCCAATATCGGTGTCAAGTAAAGTTAAAGGATCTAGGGTAGATCTTAGTTTCCTATATCCATATTGTGAAACGGAAAAGTATCCTGTTTTATCAAGATGCCAGATTAATCTGTTGTAAATCATTTTCTCAAACAATTTACATAAACAGCTTGTTAATGCTATTGGTCTGTAGCTATCTGTGTCATAAGGATCTTTGCTTGGCTTCAAGAATGGAAGGTCCAGTGCTTCCGCCAATCTTGTGGGAAATATATTTCAATTCACATTTTGTTATATAGCTTTAATAAATATCGTAAACTGTTTGGGTGAAGGTGTTTCAACATTTCCAAAGTGATCATATCTTCACCAGGGGCTGTATTGGAGCATGTTGACAATGCCGACAAAAGTTCATCCATGGTAAAGCAATCATTATATGAATAATATTGATCAGTCTCAAAATTAATTGGATTTTTACTACTTTTTCTTTTATGGTGCGGAAAGATTTTATTGACGAACCTTTGGAGATATTACTTAAATGTTCTGCTAGGCAAGTTGTTACCTCTTTAGGATCATATATCAGTTTGCTATTAATTTTCAAAATTGGGACATGGGATCGAATGTGCTTTCCTAGTATTTTATGCACTTTTTTCCAGATCTTACTCAGGGGTGCATCTTTGCACACCGATTTTAGGTAGTTACACAAAGATTTTCTTTGTGCTTCATTAAATGTTCGTTTTGCTACAGTACATGACCTTTTATAATCTATGTAATCTGAATCGTTTCTCGACTTCTTAAATTTTCTTTGGGCCTTACTAAGGGCCTTCTTTGCTTTTTTGTACTCCTCATTCCACCAAGGAACTGGACATTTAATCTTTACTTGTGCTACAAATGGTATAGTTGACTCTGCAGCATCAATTACCAGAATTAAAAACATAGCCAGAATAGTTTCTATGTTCAAATTATTATCCCATAATTAAACATTCTTCGTGATTCGCTAAAATCTTCCCAATTGGCTTTATTAGCATCAAATTTATTAATTGATATCTCTCCAGTGAAATTCAGAATACTAATCAAATCAGGAAAATGATCGCTACCACACAAATCATCATAAGTGTTCCAAAAATATTTGTCTGCTAGATCTTGTGAGCACAAGGACAAATCTATGTGAGAGTAACTGTTTGTTCGTTGGTCAAAATGAGTTGGTTTGTCATTATCTAATATATGGAGTTGATTATCTATAACAAAATCAAGTATCATGTTACCTCTGGAGTTTGATTTTACATCATGCCATGATAAAAGTCTTGCGTTCAAATCTCCTAGAAGTAACATTGGTTGGGGAAGCCTCTTGACCAAGTCATTCAACTTTTCTAAATCTATATTATTATTTGGACTTAGATATACAGAGCAAATCGTTATAATTTCCTCTAGTTGTATCTAAACTGCTAAGGCATTTATTTCAGATGAAAGATCATATATTGTGAAAGGTACATCTTTTCTAATAAGAATCATATTACCTTGCTGATTTCTAATGAGAATCATATTACCTTGCAGAGTGAGGTTGATAACATGTGTAAAATTTATTTGTAAAACTGGAGGAAATAGGTAAAAATGTTTCATTGAGCCAGATACAAATTGGGCTATATTCATCAATTAATTTAAGTAACTCTAACTTGTTTTTGTTAATGCTTCGAATGTTCCATTGCAATATGAATGAGGAAGTGTCCTTATTATTTTGAGAAGTGAATTTTACTTATTTTCGTCGGTCTTACGACCCTGAGCTGAAAGAACTGTGTCCACTTTAGTTTTGAACTGGAACTTTTGATAATATTTTTGTTGCTTGTACAAAGAAGTTTGCTTCTAGCACCTTTTCTATAATCTGATGGCATAGCATAGTCTCGTACTAGTGACTTATATTGTTTGATGTTTGGTTTTCTTGTAGGTTCCCTAGACTTCTGCAAAGCTATATCGTTTGAGTTAATTTTCTGAAGGGTCTTTACTATCGGTGGTATAAACAATGGTTTCTTCTGAGCTGGTAGTTTTCAAACATTTACTATTTGGACTATGAAGATTTTTCTCGTTCTTAGGTGAGGATGTTTCACTTCGTGTTCTAGGTCTCTTTCCCATCTCTGTTGGTCCATCTAGTTCTCTTAGTATTTCCTCAATTTCTTCAGTATTTATTGGTTTGTTTTTGACATGGATTATCTTTCGAGATATATTTTCTTCTTTCTTTTGGCATTTCTTAAGGTGTAAATTATCAGAGATGTCCTCTCTCTGTTCATCAAGATGATCATCTACTGCGAGACTTGTCAGTACTTTGAACTTGTTACTTATCTCCATGGTATTGTTTTTATCTGATTTTTCTAGTTATTTGATTTCTGGTGTTAGAAGATTGGGTAGCTTGTGAGACATCACTGGATGATTTTGCTTTGGGCGTTTGAGTATATCTGCAAATGTGTGTGGGGAGCTGCATTTCTTCTTCTTTCATGTCTTCCTAGCCTCCTTAACTGTTATACAAATTTTCTTGATCTGGTAAGGGCTTCTTGGAAATATCTGAAATACACACATTCCCTTCCATAAGCATGGTGCGAACCATTACAGTTAAAGTATTTTTTGGGGTTGGTGCATTCATCACTACTATGCTCCAAGGAGCCACATTTAAAGCATCTAGGAGCCCAAAGACTTCCATCGTTTTGCTGTATGTTCAAATTTCAAGCAAATCTTACTTTGCATAGGTTTTGGATGTTCTTTTTTAATTGCTATACTTTTGTTTCCTAGTTTCATATATGTTGGAATTGTTTGCTGTGAAAAATAATTTTGGTGGCTATCTTCAGACTTCTTCCAGTTTTGAGCACTTTTTCTCTCATAAACAATAACTGATTTAACATTATGTTTTTGATCTTCCAGGACTTCTTTTAAAGTTTTCACACACAGATTCATTGGTGTCAATTTCAATTTCTAAGTTCATCCAGCAACATTTACATGGTGAATTCCAAGTTTTGTAGTTTCAAGTAGTTTTTTTTTATTCTTCGTCAGATTTAGCCTTTTCAATGATTTTGTTTTTTTCGACTGAGAATCGGGGATTGTCACAGCCAAGAATTTTCTTCAGTGAACGGTATATAACCAAGTCACTTAGAGGGGTTACTTCTTCGTTTATTTTGAGTGTGATATACTGAGACCACACTGGAGGGGAAAAAATATCTTCCATGATTATTCTTTTATATGTTCTTCTCTTTTGAGACAGAGTTTTTGGTACGTATGGCTCTAAAGTAGCCATACTAGAGTTTTGGAGGGATTCCATGAACAAGTCCTTTGAAGAAAGCATAGGGTCGTAAACAGAAATAGGGGGGTTGCCATATAACGTGAAAACTTATTTCATCCAGATATTCCCCATACCCACCATGGAGTCACACTTAGAGGACGGGTCATCCCTTTAATTAGGGTCGTCCTAGGGGTAATTACCAGATATACACCCTATCTCCAGTGCTAAGGCGTCATGATGTCCGTCGAGATCAGACCCGGCACTGAGGATAGGGTTTGACATTAAACTTTCCCCTCGCTCGACCACGTCAGGTACTCGAGTTCTACGGGAGAGGTGGCATGCCGTCCGTCCTCACCCTCCTTCAAATCCCAAGAATGTCCAAAACCAAGCCAATAGTCATCATCATAGAATCCATACCTTATAAGGGGGAGGAGGCAGAAAGATGAAATGTTTTTAGTAGAAGGAAAAGGGCTGACTTATTAAGTTGGATCAACAGCTGGGCACCAAGACCCAACGAGAAAGCAGTTCCCACCAGGCATCAGGGCCCAGCTGCTGAACCCTAAGCCCCCAATCCTCGGCAAGGCTTCAGCATCTGGGGGGCCGCTACTTAGGAGACGGATTTCTGAGGCGGCCTTGAAGTTGACCGACTGGTTAGAATACCTCCTTGCTGAGGACAGTCCCTCCTCGGGCATTGCAAATTGCAATGCTGGCTCCAAGGGATTTAAAAAAAAATCAAAAGTTGATTTATTGTTACGATTAACCTCACCCCATTAAGGAAAATGTATTTTTGGTTTTAAATAAAACTGTCCGGTTACTCTTAGTTTTCATTTCCTTTCTATTGCACAGTTTGCTTATATTTTTTGTTTGTATGGTGGTGCTTTTACGTTGCATGGAACCAGTGGTTATTCAGCAACGGGACCAACGGCTTTACGTGACTTCCAAAGCAAGTCGAGAATGAGCTTTTTATCACCAGAAATACACATGTCTCACTCCTCAATGGAATGTCCGAGAATCGAACCCGCGACCACCGAGGTTAAACATTAACCTCTCTTGATCTCTCAAGTGATACAGCATCATACTCAGGAAGACTAATCCACTATCTTTCAATTAAAAGAATGATAAATCACAAGAGCCGGTACAGTGCTACAAAAAAGCAAGTATTCCGAGAATGCAAGTTGCAACTTTTCAAGGAGAGTACTCATGCATTTAACATTGGAAATATCAGAAAAGATGTAGACATCAATCTGAAGGCCACCATTAAGGAGAGAGAGAGAGAGAGAATCATGATGTATCTATTCTTAAAAAACACAAAGCATCATTTTATTTAAAAAATCAAATAACACATTCACAGTTATTAACCCAAAACAATTCAGTAACATAAAATAAAAAAATCTACACCACTTAATATCATTATAGGGGGTGGGTAAACTATTTTATCCACAAAGTGCAACATATTTCTTTTTTACTTCAGGAAGCATCAAGGTTATTTTCTATACATGCAAAGCAGAAAGACCCTCATTATCCAAACTTTTTTCTTTTTTTAGTGACTTTGCAAATCCTAGAGAGAGAGACCAGTAAGATGAGAGAGAGAAAGAGAGAGAGAGAGAGAGAGGAGAGGAGAGAGAGAGAGAGAGAGAGAGAAAGAGAGAGAGAGAGAAAGAGCGAGAGAGAGCGGAGAGAGAGAGAGAGGGAGAGAGAGAGAGAGAGGGGAGTGTTTTTCCTCTTTATGATTTGTCTACGGATCTGTTTTCAAGTGACAGGTTAAACTTACAGCAAAAAGAATGAAGGTACTACCGAAGGAAGGATAAATAGCAAAACGTGAAAAGAATAAACTCAGCAGAAGGAGATACAGGTATCTTGTGTAAGGCTAAAAAAATAAAACACTGGGAAATTACAAGTATTTCAACAATGTCCCATTGTAAAACATTATTTTCCAGTACAAACAAAATGACTTTCATTATACTAACCCGATACCTCATTCTGGCATAATTCATGAGAGTGCAGAAAAAAAGGAACTAATGAATCCAATAAGCAAGGTTCTTAAGGACTGCCATTATTAAATTTAACCATACCACTGCATTAACATTCTCAAACCTCAAATGGTTGGCTCAAAAGATTTATGCTTGGTAAACTAATTAGATCTCGTTTAATATTGCAACTCCTTAAAAACTTGAATTAAAAGGGCCAATGATTCCAAGTTTCTTTAAAGATATATTTCCAATACTTTATTTGTTGATGGTTGGAAGTTGGGCAATCACAAATGATTTGTTTAAAAGTTAATCTGTATTCAAGAGAATTATTCATAGTAGCCATGGATCAGGGGAGTGTGACCAATTTGAAGACACGATATTACTGCTTCAATGCGGTGGTCTTCTGGAATGAATAAAACTAGGGTACAAAGTTATTTTCTAATTTACAATTGTCACTGTACTAATGGCAATTACACTGTTCTTTGCATTTAAGCAGTCTAAATGGCAAGAGCCAAAAATCAATGGGTTTGCATATACAAATACTGACACTTATCTAAATTTCCATTTCCTAAACCTAGGCAGAAAGGGACTGTGTTACTGTGATACCAACCAAATGAAAGAAACCCTATAAGATGAAGTAAGTACCCGGGACAGAGAGACGTAAAGAAACACAAGAAGATCTGGACTGCAACCCAGGCAGACAAGTGGATGATTTCTAAAGGGTGAGATGAATGGAAACCTCTACCTTATAGAGATTACTCTCCCAGATTCTAAAGCGGAACCACAATGACTGCCATATGGGAAGGAAAGTCAAGAGGACAACCCTACACTGACAAGAGGGACTGTAATGGGGAGAAAAGGCATAGCACAATTTTTCCCTTGTGGGGCATAACCAGGTAAATACAAAATTAACATTTGTTCCATGATGACACTGGTTGGAAGGAGGTTGGATCAGTTCTTGTTGAATGATCAGACTCAAAAAACTAAAGCAAGTCTCAGAAAGAGACAATGGGAGTTGGCCGAAAGGAAACCATGAAAGTGTTGTATCTGATAAAAGCACACTACCCACTTATGGACATGTTCCTGTCGAGAAGCTGCAAAGCAAACATTAAATCAGTGAAACAAGGTAAAAGAATAATATGCACTAAGGAAACGTAGCTTCTTGTTGTTAGGAACACTTAACCGAAGTGTAGACAAGGGACACCAAGATCAGGCTGCGAGACAAAAAAAAGACTTAAGAACAAGGACAGTACTTGTTTCTGACTAAGGAACAGACTAAAATATCTGATTATTTGACAATACGATGACAGGAACTAAACATACACTAAAGGTGCAGAGAAAAGGAATTCCCATTCCTCATGGAATACTAGGAACCTTTGCATCTTATGACCAGCAAAGGGAGTGAATTGGATTGCTGGAGGACTCCTTCCTTTGTTGAATTGAATTGAATACGGAATTTAGGCCAAAGGCCAAGCACTGGGACCTATGAGGCCATTCAGCACTAAAATGGAAACTGAGAGTAAAAGGGTTGATAGGTGTAACACGAGGAAAACCTCACAGTTGCACTATGAAGCAATTTTTAGGAGGGTGGAAAGTAAGATGGAAAATGAGAATCTGAAAGGCGGTAAAGTAAAAAGGAACGAAAGGGGGTTTTCTTCCTTTGAGTAGCATATGACTAGAACCAAGAAATTCAAAATCATTCCTCAGAACCAGCTGTTACTTATGCCATGTGGAATGTGAAGCTCTAAACCTTCAAATAAGGAGTGTGTGTGTATGTGTGTTTTCCCCATTTTTTTTTTCTTTCAAATTCTCGTGAATAATCTCTCTTGTATACTGTCCCCTGGAACCCCCGACTCTTTGGCACCATTGAGCTTAGGCTTGGATAAGGACCTCCCTTTGCCATCCCAACCTCCTCCAATGAAAACATCAAAGATTCTTTGATTGTTACTACGAGCCCTTATGTAGTTCAGAACAGAGGAAAGAATAGCAGATTTAATAATAGAAACAGGAATGGTAATCCTGATATTGGAATTTTACTTGGATTTCAAGAACCTGGACTTATATTATATCAAATATCTCTCCCTTGACCTCGACAAAAACATAAAAGAACTGAATAAATTTGATGTCCATAGAGATATTGTGAAATGCATTGGTAGAGAACCAAAGATAGCCTCTCAAGGTGAAGGAAGTTTGCTTGTAGAAGTTTCATCACCAGATGAAAGTAGAAAATTATTATCTATTAGTGCTGTAGAAGGAAGCACAGCAAAATGTACTCCTCACAAAACAATGAATCAATCTAAAGGAGTAGTGTATAGTACTGAACTCTTACATTATTCTGAAGACACTCTACGAAAAGAATTTGGTGATCAAAAGGTGGGTGATGTGAGACGAATCAAGAAAAAAGTATTGGGAACAATACATCCAACACCTACTTTGATACTCGCCTTTGATTGTTTGAGACTCCCTAAATTTCTGAAAGCCACATGGCTTCACTTACCAGTTAGACAGTATATTCCTGCTCCCATTAGATGTTTCCACTGCCAAATGTTTGGCCATCTGATTACAACATGCAGGAAAAAAGAAAGGAATGAACCAGCTATCTGCTTTAACTGTGGAAGAAGAGAGCATGGGAATTATGAGCTTACTCCATGTTGCCCTAATTGTGGGGGAGACCATAATGCAGCACATAAATC
Source organism: Macrobrachium nipponense (assembly GCF_015104395.2). Lineage (NCBI taxonomy): Eukaryota > Metazoa > Arthropoda > Malacostraca > Decapoda > Palaemonidae > Macrobrachium > Macrobrachium nipponense. The sequence continues at coordinate 36,824,945 of NC_087214.1, read as the reverse complement.
ATGTACCAAGTATCTCATTGAAAAAGAAACACTATGTATCAAGATTCAAGAGCGTATTACCTTTAAAGAGGCAAGACAAAAGACTTTGCAGAAATTCAACACCAAGCAGTCATGTGTAGATGCAGTAAAAGGAAATGGGAAGACAAAAGAAATTGAATCTCAAAAAGTTTAACGGAGATAAAGAAGAAAAAATGGATGCCGAGACAATTGTCAACAAGAGGACTTTAAGTGAAGTGTCTAACAATGCCTGAATCAAAAGTCAAGCACCTTGAGAAAGGAAATACATCCACAGAAAAAGTTAACGAGTCAAAAAAAAAATTAGTAAACCTTCATCATCCTGTGGTTCAGCTGACCCTCATAGAACATCTGAATTAATGGAAAATAATGAGTCATATCCCACTATCTTATCTTACAACACAGCAGCAACAAATGTAGAATCTAAGACAATCAAAATGTTACACTCAGATCAGCTTGGTTTCGACAATAAAACTAGACTAGTTGAAACTAGACACTACAAGGGTCGAAGATACTACTAAAGATACCGCCGTTTCGAATACCATAATAAGTGATCACTTGGTACATTCAAATGACCCTATAAGTGCTCCTTCAATATCTGGAACTGTATCAAAAGTCCGTCACAAAACCCAGATGTCATCCACAAAGAAAAAGCATAACAGAACGATCTTGGACAGAGGATCATCCTCTAGAAAATAGGTGCTTTCTCTGCTATATTACAATGGAACTGCCAGGGACTTCGCGCTAAATATGACGAGTTATTATGTTTGATTAATACCTATAACCCAATATGCTTAGCGCTACAAGACTATGCTAAGTAACAACAGAATGCTTATTCCTAAAGAGTTTTTTTGCATTCCACTCCCAATTCCCTTTACAGGGAAATTCGGGTGGATGTGCTCCTCTTGCAAGACGAGATATTGCTCACTCAAAAATACAGTTGCAAACTCAATTACAAGCTGTAGCTGTTAAAATTCACTTAAAAAGGACACACAATTTGTTCATTGTATCTCCCTCCCAATAACCCAATACTTGAACGACAGTTAACACACTTGTACGAACAGCTACCTCGACCATTTCTTACATTGGGAGACTTTAATGATCGACATGAACTTTGGGGCGACATTTTAACAAATCAAAGAAGCAACCTTATCTTATCATCAATAGAAAATTCAGATATGACCCTTTTGAATGCTGAAAAAAACCATCCACTTTCACATTCGGACTGGCACATTTTCATCCATTGACTTATCTATCACCAGTTCTGATACATTCGTAGACTTCAACTGGGAGGTGTTAGATGATCTATACAGTAGTGATCATTTCCCATTTGTCATCAGAACTGTGAAATACTAGCCTTTTCCAAGAACTTAGTTATATTGTACTAGATGCAAAGGACGTGCCAACATTAGGAGAAGCAGCGTTCTATTTAACAATGATTTTTATGTTTGCAGCAGAAAAATCAATCCCAAAGACCAGTGGAAAATTGCATTGGAAGCCTGTTCCATGGTGGAACGTTCAATGCAAAATAAGACAAAGCCATGAGAGCAGCTTTTACTAGGTACAGAAGACAGCGCTGTGAATGCTACTTGATCTCCTTTAAAAAGGCTCGAGCTAAATTCAGATGGCAAATAAAGCATGCGAGACGAGAATCATGGGTACTTTTTATGTCAACAATTACCTGGAAAGCACCTATGACCAAGATATGGACAGTTATTATGAAAATAGAAGGAAAGTATAGTCCTAGTCCCCTACCTGTTTTAAAAATCAATGGCGACTTTATAACAGACTCAAAAACTGTAAGCAATGTTTTTGCTGAACATTTTGCAATGATATCAGGCAGGGATGAAAATTCTACATTCTATAGGAAGAGAGTGTTAGCAGAGTCGGAAACACTTGATTTTACTTCTTTCAAATCTGAATCATATAATGAGCCTTTTACCATGGAGGAATTTTTATTTGCTCTTAGTAAGAGTAAAAACACTGCACCTGGACCTGATGAAATTTTATATGAAATGATCAAGAATAGATCAAAGGAAACTAAATTTGCCATTCTAAGTATTATTAATAGAATTTTTAAGGAGAGTGATAACCCTAGTGTTTGGGAAATAGCGACAGTTTTACCCTTTGTCAAGGCTGGGAAAGATTCATCTGCCCCTACAAGCTATAGATCAATAGCTTTAACATCCTGTTTATGTCAACTTATGGAAAAAATGGCAAATTTTAGGTTGGTATGGTTTTTAGAATCAAAGAAGATTAGTATATAAGCATCTCAGTGTGGCTTTTGTCAGGCATTTGCTTCCAAGCAACATTATGTGGCGGTTTTCTTTGACCTAGAAAAGGCTTAAGATACTACCTAGAGGCATGGAATTATGAAAGTCTTGCATAAAATTGGTCTGTGTGGAGAACTACCACTTTTTATTAAAGTTAAAAAAACAGTTATTTTTAAGTCAAAGTTGGTAGTACTTTGTCTAATTGGAAAGAACAAGAGGCAGGAGTACCACAGGGAAGTGTGTTAAGTGTCACTCTGCCTTAGCCATAAATGGATAGCCTCAAAAATTCCAAAAGATGTAATGTCAACAATGTTCGTTGATGATCTATCTATTTCGTGTGCTGCATGTACAATGTCTGTTGCAGAGCGAAAACTTCAGTTGGTAATAAATAAAGTTAACAGTTGGGCAGCTGAGCATGGTTTTAAATTTTCCTCTGCCAAAACTGCTGTTATGCATTTCTGCCGTATCAGAGGGGTTCATCCAGACCCAGATCTGTTTTTAAATGTGTACAGGAAACAAAGTTTTTAGGCCTCATCTTTGATAGCAGGCTAACATGGGAAGGTCATCTCAGGAGCCTCAAAGTCAACTGCATGAAAGCATTAGATGTTTTAAAAATCTTAAGCCATACAAATTGGGGGCTGATAGAAAGCACTTGTTACATGTTTATAAAGCAATGGTTGCTTCAAAATTGGCATATGGGTCATCAGCAACTACAAGAGATTAGATACTTTGAATGCAGTTCACAATGGGGGCATTAGAATTGCAACAGGAGCCTTTAGATCCTCCCCAATATCTAGTTTATTAGTGGATGCAGGTGAACTGCCCCTAGATTTGAAAAGGAAATTTGCCTTGTTGAAATATTGGTACTGCATACAGAGAACTCCTGAGTCCTTAGCCTACAATACGGTTTTTAAAGGCAATTTCTGTATTCATGAAAGATATGCTTTGCAATATCCCAAAGCCTTTTGGGATTTAACAGGGTTTTAAAACAATGTGCCTTAGTCTAGGAGGAGCTCAATGTAATAAAAGGAAAAGTAATTCCAGCAAATTTTCAAGATTCCCTCCATAGAAGTTGCCCTCTGTGAAATATTGTAAATGGTTTTCTGGTTGCAAGGCAGATTGTTCAGATGATATTCCTAAACAGAAATTTGATTGCCTTGCTCAAAAGCATGATAACTCGAGGCAAATCTTTACCGATGGCTCCAAATCCAGTGCAGGCGTTGGGTTTGGAGTGGTATACCCTGACAGTAGTATTTGTGGTGCACTACCAAGTTCTGCTTCTATTTTTACTGCTGAACTTTTTAGCACTTTAACAGCACTAAAGAAAATTGTAGCTTTAGAAGGAGATAATTTTACTACTTTTAGCGATTCCAAGAGTGCCTTGGAAGCTTTGACATCTTTTAATCCAGTACACCCTGTGGCACTGGAAATAACAGAGTGGCTGTCTTTATTAAAACAAAAACAGAAGGTAGTTAACTTCTGCTGGGTTCCTTCACATGTTGGCATTGTTGGAAATGAACGAACGAGCTGATGAACTGGCTAAGTCAGGTACATCAAAAAATCCAAGTATATATAGCAATTCCTTGCTAAGACTACATTCCTGAAATTAAAAAGACGGTAGAATCAGTTTGGCAATTTTATTGGGCAATAGAGAGCAATAATAAAATGAGAGAACTTACTGATGTAATCAACCCCTGGCTTTATATGTTAGAAGACCGTCGGAAAGAGAGTGCATTATGTAGGTTACGGATCGGCCACACACGGATTACTCATGGTTTTTTAATGAAAAATGACCCTGAACCATTTTGTGAGGATTGTCTTGTTCCCATCACTGTAAAACATTTAATAGTAGAATGTCCCAGCTTAATGTCAGCAAGGAACCGTCATTTTAACACAGTTGGAAGAACGAATTTTAAAATGGATGCCATTATAGGAAGAGATTTTAATGAGGATAGCCTTTTTAGTTACCTTCAAGAAGCAGGTCTTCTTTAAAAATTTAGGTTAATTTAGTCATGATGTTTGAGTTTGTGTATGTGTTAGTGTATATCATTTACTTTCTAGTCTTTTACTTCGTTAAATTTATATGTACATAAAGTTTACCTCCAATTGATATATTTATTACCATATATAAAGTTTTAGTACTTTTAATATCTGTATTTCGCAGAACTCTGTGTAGAATTTGGAAGTATGTGGGGTGCCTGTGTTGCTTGACTTTTGTTTACAATTGATCTGAAATATGTGTGTTGGTGGGATGGGTATATCGTGTGTTTTTGGGTACTCTGTAGTTCTCTGACAGATTTTATATAAACATATTTATATTTTTTAAATGACTTTTTCCCTTGTAGTAATTCCTTTTAATGATACGGCGTCAATAACCTCGTTGTGATGCCAGTAAGAACAAAAGAATCAATCAATCAAATCATATGCCTCAGAAGTGCCAGTGAATGCAGCATGGATATAGATTTAATCACTAATAATAGAGAGAGCAGCATGGAGAAAGATTTAATCACTAATAAAAAGAGATAAAACTTATGATAGGTAAATAAGGCCTGCACCTCTCCCTGGGTTGCAGAAGTATGGGCACTGGCAAATAAAATGAAAATTCTGAAAGGCTATGACAAAAGAATGCTCAGATTCAAGGCCAGAGGGAGGTGGGAATATTGTACGGGGTATTATAAATGAGGAAGGAACAAGAGATGATGTCCAGTGGCTGGAAAAAGACTGAGATCTCAAACACTGAGGTACTGGCAGAAATTTAGAAAAGTTTTATGCAAGACACAGATCACTTGCTACCACTCAAAGAAAAAAGGAACTATCATAATAAGGAGATATTGGTTCATTTGCTACTCCCCAAAGAAATAATCTTAAAATCTCAAATCAAACTGACAAATTACCACTCATATTATAAACATATAGATTGTATATAAACTGGAAGAAATGATAACTTAATACAGTAGTGCCTCAGGCTTTCGTAACCTGATTTTTTCGTATCTTGAACCACATTATACATGTAAATTGCCTAATTTGTTCAAAGCCCTACAAAAACACTCCAGTAACTTTTATAATAAAGCTAAATTGACCAATAAACAATGAAATACAACAATTTGGACCATTCAATACCTAACTACATATACTACTAATATGTACTACATACCTGTAAATAAAGTGTATTAGTGTACATGGTACAAGAAATACTGAACGTACAAGTGTATGTAGTGAAATGTGGAACCTTACCTTTCGAGTGAGGCGATCTCCGAAAGTGGCGATGGAGGAGGAGGACAAATGGCAGAAAACATGAACACTTAACTTTATGAAACACATTAAAAAATGGCAGAAAACATTAACATAAACTTTACGAAACACATTAACAAATGACACAAAACATTAACACTTAACTTTACAAAAAACTTAAAATAAAATTTTGTTTTTGTTTTTTTTGTCTTTTTTATTTTTAATTTTTACATTTTTTTTTTACTTTTTCATATTTCCTTTACGTTTTTTTGTTTTTTTTTTTTTTTTTACAAAATTTCAATTTCTTCACATTTTTAAAAAATAACTATCCTAGGAAGATTGCTTCTGTCTGCTTTTCACAATGTTCCTGAAACGACTCAGGCAAACGACATCGAACTGCACAAGCATACAACCTGTGTAAGCCTTTTCGGGGTATCTCTTTTCTACAAATGATTGCACTTTATGAAAAGCAGCTAGAGCATCCTAAATTTCTGCCATTGTCATAGGGTCGTCCTCCTCCTCCTCGCCGCTGCTAGAGAACTCTTCTTGAACGACGTTATGTTGCATGGCCTCCAACTCCTTCAGATCATCCGTCGTACGCTCCTCTTGGTGCTCCTCGAGAAGGTCATTGATGTCGTCCTCGTCGATGACCAGCCCCATGGACTTGCTGAGGGCAACGATCTCGTCAAGATCTGGTTGCGAAATAGTCTCAGGATCGTCAACTGTTTCTGAATCTGCATCAGCTTTGCCCACATCGAATCCTTCGAAGTCTCGGGCGGATACGGCATCAGGCTAGAGTTTCCTCCACGAAAAATTCAAGGTTCGCCTCGAAACCTCCTGCCAAGCTTGATCGATGAGTCGGATGCATATCACAATATCGAAATGCTCCTTCCAAAATTCAAGCAAGGTGAGGTTTGTGGTATCGGTGATGTCAAAACATCTCTTGAAAAGATGTTTCGTATACAGCTTCTTGAAGCTCGATATCACTTGCTGGTCCATGGGCTGGAGGAGAGGGGTGGTGTTAGGCGGAAGATAAAGAACCTAGATGAAAGAATACTCCACTAGGATATCTTCCTTGAGGGCAGGAGGGTGAGCAGG
>NC_087214.1:36798328-36813328 GCF_015104395.2 Macrobrachium nipponense | reverse complement strand
AAAGAGTGTGCTATGAGAATCAGCGAACAGTGAGAAAAGTTGACTCCTAAGAGGCAGGATGCAACCCAGAACCCCACACAATAAAAACCACCCAGTCGAATAGGATGACTAAAATAGAGAGAGGGAAAAACATGAACCGATTAATATAGTTTTCCTGTATACTACCTCATACAGTGTAGTATGAAATAAAACACCAATCAAAATGGAAAAAAATGCCTGTTACAAACCATTTTAATTACCATATATAGTGTAACATGCAATCTTGCATATCAAGCGACCCAAAAATTTTACCCTAAAATAACAATTTGTCGAAAATTGTATTTTTCCTAACTATACAAACCTGAGGTCCTTTAACAATAGGAATATACTTTCGGCATAGCTGGAATTACAGCCGTTGAACCTTGAACAAGGTGGTTAGGCAGTAACTACTTGCCCAGATGTAAACACTCCACTATGCCTTTTGGCCCAGGTTCAGATTGAGGGGTGGCATGAGGTGGGCATATTTGTTAAAGGACCTCAGGTTTGTATAGTTAGGAAAAATACAATTTTCGACAAATTGTTATTTGTTCCGATATGTAATACAAACCTTTCGGTCCTTTAACAATAGGAAGACTCACTGATTGGTGGGAGGAATCTGAGTGAGCCTCTAGAACTGACTGGAGTTCTGCGCACCTAGGCTGCTACTACGGGTCGTAAGAGCAAGGAGGAGTGCCCTGGTGCCTCTGAAACTTGATCGGAGTATAGGAGTTGCGTGATCAAGAGTCAGACTTCTGGGTCTTTCGAAATGAGTGAGGGATCATGACTCATCCGAAAAAGGGCTGTGAAGAATATTGGCGTCGGAGACATTAATGCAAAGCTCTTGGAAGGGTTTGCATTATTGTCAGTCTCCTTCCTCCCCTTGCTAGAGGAAGGAGCGGGATTGCTTTATGATTCTGATAAGAAATATAAAAAGGATGCTTATGTATAGGCTTACCGCATCAATCGTCTGACCAGCCAGTGTGAGTTCGAGTCCTATCCTCAACCCGAAGGACGAGGAATGGAGAGACGAGGTGTGGAAGGGGGAGAGCCAGTCACTCTCGCATCCTTCTTACCTCTACAACTGCACACCATGGACGAGATGCAACTTGTCATGTCGAGGAGCTGGGTAAGCAAACACATCTTGCAAGCATCCACCACTGGTCCAGGGAAATGAGGTTCCAAGGACCTGTGGGTGGTCCCGGAGGGAAAGAAGAATATGGTCTCGATGACCTATCTATCTTCCTGTCCGACATATTCTTCGGAGTGATGTCCAGTACCCATACTGGTCTATCCGTCTGCAGCGAAATGTCTCGCAGTCTCGTATCCCACTGCAGCGAAGTCTCTTGCGGTCTCGTACCCCACTGTGGCGAAGTCTCTTCGTCTCCGTGGTGGAAGGACACCGACACTCCATGGTGGGTATCGATGGTTATGGGTACCGGAACACGCTAGTAGGACGAAGTAATGACTGATCTGGAACAACTGATACTAAGTCCACAGCGTAGCTCGTGACGGTCATGGACGCTTTGACAGCTGTCGACTGACTGCGTTCGGTTGTGTGAGGCGAGCTGTCCAAGCATCTGAGGCGTAGTCGTGACCCTCGTCTTTTGAAGGGTTATGCCGAGAAACCATACAAATCGTCTATCTGTTGCCACCGATGCCGGAAGGCGAGATGATGATTCTCTCAAGGCATGTTCCCAACAGGCGAAAGTCAATTGCCTTCTAGAGACCGAGGTCCCTGATGGCAAGACAGAAGTTCTCATAGTAGTTGAATCTCAGCTAAGGAGAAACAACACTATGTGCCGTTGAAGACGAAGGTGGTAGGTGAATGCAGACCTACGTCTTCACAGCCGAATCGAGAGAAGTAACTCTCAAGAATCTGAACTTAGAAAAGTCCCGCCGATGACACCAACCCGCGAAGACGGTTTAATCCCTGTGATTTACAAAGGACTGAAAACGCCAAACCGCTACTTCGTTGCTGTTCGGTGAGAAGTCGGAGTTGCAATGAAAGCGGAGTGCTTTTCAGTAATGAAAACATCATCATCTTCTTCCCAGGTTATCCAGGGAGGACATCTATATACTTGGAAGTAGAGCTGGCAGGGCGGGGAACAGGCGATGTCTTCCGTTATACATCTACAATTCGGGGTGAACAATGAACAATTGCACACCTACGAATATTCAGATGTCTGAAGAAATCATTCCGCATTATCGCAGCGGGAGACTAGGCTACAGACTTCTGTTACCGTGTGGTAAACAGAAAGATGATAGAGAGTCTATTGAGATATCTCTGTCTAAACATTCTCGCAATGTCCAAAACGATGCAGTAAAGATGGTCATTCACGTATGCGAGAATTCCAGCTACCAGAGACCTAAGTCTGTGATTGTCGGGCAGAGATTCGGTTCGGTAGTCAATCATTGTAGAGGAGAGAGACATAATCCGACCGTGCTATCTCGGAGAGCCAGCTGGTACTGGGCTGCAGCAGGCAGCCCAATACACTGCTAGCTCTCGCTCACTCGTCATCCTGAGTTGCCAGGTAATCCATTCCAAGAAGGAATGCGTTTGGCTAGAACCATCGAGCGCAAAAAAATACGCTCGAGCATTTGCATTTTATCTAAACGGATTTCGGTGAATGCAAACGCTGAGGTGTCGTTGTTGTAACAATACCACAAGTATCTCAAAATCGAAACTGGTAACTCCTGGGAGGTTTGCAGGGGCTTGTTAATCAGAGGTCGAGTTGCAGTTAATTCAATTAAGAAGATACTGTTCGTCGGTCACAACCCGTAGAGTTAACTACGGTATGTGCCTACACCTCGGACAATTCAACTGAAAACAGAAGCATGTCGCGAGGGCAATATACGTAGTATATTTGTAGGTTCCTGTACATAGACCTCCATCCTAAATTCTCTTCCATTCGAGGAACAAGAATAAGGACTGGAAGCCGACACCCTTCATTCTCTAATGAAGAGAGTGAAGGAGAAGTTTTCCCCGAAGGAAGACTTCTATGATGATAACAGGATACCGAAGACGATAGTTCAAGCCAAACTGGATGTTCCCACCCGTTCTTCTCTATCCCGGGGTTGGCCGCCTACTGTGGCGACGGACCGTCAGGTCCATCCAGGCTGAGCCCTTCCCGAGATATTCTTCCTTCAGCAGCAGTGCTTTCCTCGAACGCTAGAAATTCCAGGAATTCCAGCATTCGGCGAGATTCCCGATTATCATAGTAACAATTATCTGGGATTCTCGTCTTGCCCACCCTGGAACGTGGTTTTGCCCAAGTGTTTTCAGATCGTAGAAGACCAGAACACTCGGAGAGTGCTAGAAATTCCAAAGAACTCTAAGCACTCGGCGAAACCCCCACCGAATTCATCAGACGATCATCGGGTGGTGGTCCTCCCGATTCCCGTAGAAATCGAGGATGGGGCAAGATCCTTCCTCAACGACGGGGACTTACGTCCGGTAGGACCCGAAGGTCCCCCCAGGAATGCATTCCCCCAACGTGGAATCCTGCGGAGAACGTAGCCATAGGGAGAGAGGGAATGGGGGAGGAAGATTGGATACTCGCTCGCCTTCCCAGTGGGACTAGCAGTCGGAGAAGTGAGTACGAGCAGCCATCAGAGTCTAGGAAAACGTTACTGTCTGGAGAAAACGTTTTTCCGAGGAGGGTTATGAACTTGTACTGTAGGCTAAAAGTCTGCCGCCACCGTGACATTCGTCTGGGTGGGGCTGAGTGAGCACCTGACAGGAGAGAGCCGATACCGTCCTCCGACACGTCCCAGTCCTTGTCGAGGTCGAAACCCTCTCAAGAGGACCGAAGGGGGGGCCCACCCGGTCTCGAGTGCGTGGTCCAGACGGACCGTCACGTGAACGGCGGTGATGGTCCCTCTGAGAGTCTGGGAAGCGTCATTCGTCCTCGCCAGCCCCCCACGATCTCCTCCAACCACTTGAGCAAAGATCTACCTGTTGGTCCCAAGACCGAACCAGCCCCGTGGCCGGACCGTAAGAAGTGCATTCCTCACGGTCACTCCTGTTCGCCTCGTTCCTCCTGGTGTAGCCTGAGGACGTTGAAGGGACAGGTGAGGGAGACCTGATGCTCCTACCCTGCCTACTAGCAGAACCAGTAGGCTGGGAGGACTGCAGGTGATCACCAACCCACGGTGGCGATCGAGCTGCAGGTCTGGACCAGCGGCTTCTTGTGGAGAAACGCTGGACCAAGGAACGGAGCGTCAGTCTCTTATGTCAGGGGAGCTGTTATGAGAGCTCCTCCCCTGCCTACCAGCAGAACCGGTAGGCCGAGAGGACTGTAGGCGATCATTAACCACGGTGATGATCGAGCTGCCGGTCTGGACCAGCAGTCTTCCTGCGGAGAAACGCTGGACCAAGAACGGAGCGTCAAGTCTCTTCAGGAGAGCTGCTGATGATCAAGCTGCACTGGTCGAGCGGCTCTCCGGGGGAGAGTGACTAGACCGATAACCACAGCAATGGTCCCGAGCGTCAGAAGAGCTGCTGCTGGTCTCCCTCTCCACCCAGTCCCGGTGGGAGCGGCAGTCAGGGGACCGGCAGAGTCCGCTGTCGCAGTGGGAGTGAGGCCTGTCCTCACGGCGCTTCACCCCGCTTGGGCCTCGGCCTGGATCATGGCGCCGAGCGAACTCAGTTGCCTGGGTCTTGGCTGCACGGTCACCTGCAGGTGACAGTACCCTCGGTACCTCTTGCGAACGAGAGGTACGGGCCCCGTTCCCGAAGGAACAGGAGGACCAGCGGAAGCCCCAACTGTCCCACCGGAGTGGGACAGACTCTTAGAGGCCTCTGAGCGAGACTTCTTAGGGGGTGGGGGAGGAGGCTACCTTCTTCTTCTTTGGCTGGGGGGCCTCAGAAGTCGAAGGGGAAGAGGCGGCAGAAGACGATGACGACACCTTCCTCTTCTTCCTAGACTTCCTCTTCGCCAGTTCCTCAGGACAACCAACAGGTCCTCCATTCAGGACAGAGTTGGGGCAGTTGCCGAAGCAACACGGCCCAACTGCACGTGTCCGGAGGGACCTGCGTGAGTAGCAGTGGAGAGAACGCTTCCTCAAGGAGGGCTACGAAACTCCTACCTGGCAGGTGAAGCGTCTGCCACCACCGAGACTGGTCGGCGTCGTCTGGTTGGGGCTGTCTCTGTCTCTCCTTTGGAACCGGGAGAGGAGATACCAGTGGTGGCCGGTACCTCCATGGTCCCTGTCTGCTTCCTCCCCGAGGAAGGAGAGATGGGCCCCGTTCCCGAAGGAACGGGAGGACCAGCGGAAGACCCACCTTTCTCACCGGAGCGAGACAGACCCTTAGAAGTCCCGTGACGAGACTTCTTAGGGGGGTGGGGAGACCACCCTCTCTTACGGCAAAGCCTAAAAGTTGAAAGGAGGGAGACATGAAGATATGAAGACCTCGAAGAGGAGGATGACGACACTTGACGAGCTCTCTTCCTCTTCGGTTTCTCCTTCTGCCAGACTTCTACCATCAGGAGTAGATAACCTCACAGGGCAGCGTGACAGCTTCGTCCAGTGACATAACTCCCGGGTAGTAGTGGTAATGAAAATGATTATCAGCAGGGGATCAGTACACACACTCGAGGATCGGTACGCAACATGCTACGAGTCATAGGTACAATTCCAAGGTTAAGATAACCAACACGAAGAGCATCTAACCAATACTGCTGTGAAAACACAATCGCCACTAGTCTGTAAAATAAGGAAAAAAATATTAAAGTAATGAGGATACTCCTCACACATCCAAGGGCGCCGCCTCTGAAGTGGAGAGGAGATCCCCAAACATCAGCCCTCTTGATTTGAGGACTGCCTTGACGGAGTTACGCATTTCCAACCTATGGTTGAAACTGCGTAGCGGGCAAGAAGGCTTTCGAACTGGGAGAATTATCTCCTAGTTTGAATCTAAATGTCTCAATTTTTCTCTTACTTGAACATCTTCCAATCTCTTACTTTCTTCGCTCAGTTGCTCCCCCTAGCTGTCCTCCTTCTCTTCACTAAAACCCTCGTGCAGGTAGGTAGGAGCTGGGTTCTCTGAACTTAGGCTTTACCTTGATCCAAATGCAGGGACTATAGCGGTTTGGTCCGCCGCTCGATTATGTTTGGACCCTGAGGATATTGATGTGACTCTACATCAATATTTATTGGGGCGGGACTACATGTGGGGACTTGCCTATGGAATCCGGGGAGGTATAGTCTCCACGGTAGGACTCTCGGCAATTTTATCCGGATTGCCCTCTAAAATAACATGCGTGGGGATGATTGCATACTAGCTATGCCCTCGGTCCTATCAAGCGGGTTTTGCTTACACTTGAGCCAATCATGTTATGTTAGAGCCATCCCTTCGGGGTAGGGTAGGGAGTGGACATATGGGAGTTGGTCTCTGCTGTGTCTTTGGTGATGGGGGAAGTCTTTGAGAGGAGACCAGTTTTTACCATGGCTTGCAGTTGGTTTCTCTGTAATTTCAAAAAAAAAAAGGAAAAATGGAAATTGACTATGGAACTCAGTCCCCGGAACATGTGACCCCATGACACTAGATAACCATCTGACCCTGGAAACGAACAAGGACACCCTTTTGGACATTCAATCCAAAATATAGCAACCATGGAGCCTTTTACTGGCCAAAAAGATTTATCAAAAGAAAATTCCAGCCTAGCCTTCGCTAGCTTTATTTGAATCACTTTTTGGAAAAGACAGTTGGACAAGATTTTTGACAATAGAAAGTGAAAACAAGATTTCAAATTTAAAATTGGAAAATTATTTACTGACCAGATACCCAACAGAAACATGAAATTTCGTCAAACGCAAACAAATACATGGATAGTGGAAACACTACTAAAGATCAATCAGAAAACTACTTACAAATTACGAACATAGATAACACAAAAATAAAAAGTCACCAAGCATAATAAACTTAATAGTATTTGTGGTACAATAATCCTGCCAAATAAGTGATGACGAACTAATAGATAAAAATAGTTAATGGACTCGCTCAAGAAAAGATATAAAAACATTGAAGATTGTGACATCTATGATATCCCAAGTAGGAAAAAATTCAAAAATTAATATACAACAAATAGCTAAATTGAAATTTGAAGGAAATGAACTCCCTTTAACTATTAAAGTATTAGGGCAGACGAGAGAGATAAGACCATATATCCCTAAACACTACAGTGCAAATCATGTAATAAATTTGGCCATTCAATAAAAATTGTAGAGAAGCTCCAAGATGTGCATGTTGTGGATCATACAACCACACAACAAAATGGGACTGTGAAAACCCAATTTGCATAAATTGTGGTCAGAATCACCACTCAAGATCAAAGGAATGCGCATATTACCTATACAATACTGAACTAAAAATCTTACAAGAAAGGAGTGGAATTTTTGTCAATAAGAGAAGCGAAGATAGAACTAAAAGTAAGAGGTTTACAAGACCCAGCAAGGAAAAACACATATAAAGAGGTAGTAAATAAAGAAGCGCAAAACCAAATTCCTACAATATTGCACAGTATAAATCAGACTGAAAATACTCATAATATTAAGGCCCAAAATTCAAGCTCGGAAGCTACAGAACATATAAGCAACACAAATTTATATAATATATTACCAACACCAGAAATGCAAGAAGACATGATGAATGTGGAGGACAAGCAAAATACAAGAGCTAAGTCAAAAGACAAAAAAAAAGACTACTTGAAACAACCCCACCCAAATCCAAGAAACAAAGTTAAACAATCAGTAAGACCCAAAATCTATATGGAAAAAAATGAATACCGAGTAGACAGAGTCAACGAAAAATTGCTTGCAAACTAAAAATGAAAAAAGAGAAAACCCAAATAAAAGAAAAAGTAAAACATCAGCTAAAAAATTGAAGAAAGTATTGAAATAGAACCAAGAGCAAAAGCCATTTAAATGCACCTTCTAATAAAAAGAACATCTGAGACTCTTCAGCCAACAAAGAAAACAATAGCAGAAATACATCACCCACCAAAAGAAGAACAAAGTACAGCAAAATTATACAACTTCAATAAAATTCAAAGTTCAGGAAAACAAATAAAGATATTAAAACAAAAAACCCAAAACCTTTTTAAAATGTCTATTTTACAATGGAATAATAGAGGATACGTATCAAATAATGAAAACTTAAAATCATTAATTAGAGAATGTAATGCAAATATCATTTGCTTACAGGAAACTAAAAATAGGTAACAATGTTATCAATGCTGCATAAATTATAATGTGTGGAAATCAACACCATTTTAAATGACAACACCAAGGAGGAAACTGCAATCATAACGCATTCTTCAATCAAATGCCAACCTGTTAGGATTAACTCGGTAATACAGGCATGTGCAGTTCAAGTATTCTGGAAAAAAAAATAACAATATGCACAATATACATGGAACCATCTTTAGAAAGTCGCTTAATAGATCATCTTGGAAAATAAATAGACCATTACAAGTGGAAGATTTAGAAAATCTAATAGAAACAATTACCAAGACCTTACCTATTAGTAGGTGACTTCAACGCCAAACATCCCATGTGGGGTGGAAGTACAATCATCTGACAGGAGAGGAAACACTGTCCTAGATTTTATAGATAACAAAAATTTGATTATTTTAAATGATGGTTCTCCAACAAGATTTGATGTTTATCATAATACCTCATCTGCAATAGACATCACTTTATGTTCCCCAGAAATTGCCACAGATTTCAGTTGGAAAGTAAATAATAATTTATTTGGGAGTGACCACTGGCCAATACAAATTGAGCTAAAAAATAATAATTAATATAACATATATACCGAAGAGGAAAATGGAGGAAGCAAATTGGAATTTATATAAAGAGAAAACGGTGATTAACAAAAAAACAAAAATATGACTTACAAAACACATAGATGCTTATGAACATCTAATAAAAACAATAGATGATAAAGCAAATGAAACTATTCCAGTTACCTCAGGCAATCCGACTAGACCACTGGTACCCTGGTGGAATGAGGAATGTAAAGCAGCAAGGAAGATAACGAGGACATGCTTTAGAAGATATCTGAGACATAAATGTGATGCCAACAAAATTGCATATTTGAGAGCTAAAGCAAAGCAAAAGAAGGAAATATTCAAGATAGCCAAAAGAAATTCATGGAAAAAATATATTAATAATATAAATTCTAAAACTCAAGACAAAGAAATCTGGAAGAAAATAAATAAAACTGCAGGGTAGATATCGGCCAGAACCATTACCTACATTAAAAGTAGAAAACAACTATATTTCAAACCCCAAAAACTCGTAGCAAATGAATTGGGTAAATGCTTCGCCAAAACATCTAGTATCTCGAACTATCAAAAAAAAATTCCAATTAAAAATCAAAAATTATGTCCCAATACCAATAAAATCTAATAATCAGGAAATCTATAATCTTCCTTTCACCATGGAAGAACTGGAAAATGTCCTGAAACTTGCAAGTCCAACAGCTCCAGGGAAGACAACATTAGATATGAAATGGTAAAAAATCTACCAGATGAAAGCAAAACCTTTTTATTAGAAATTTTAAATGAATTATGGCACTCTCACAGCATACCTAAAACCTGGAAAGAATCTTTAATCATACCAGGCTTAAAACCAGGAAAAGACCCAGAGTCACCAAGCAGCTATAGGCCAATAGCCCTTACTAGTTGTCTAAGTAAGATATTTGAAAAAATGGTGAATAACAGACTAATATGGGTATTAGAAAAATAAACAGCTATTGTCAAACAGACGTTTGGATTCAGGAAAAATAAAAGTACCATAGATCCCCTCTAATGATTACAGAGAAATACAAAATGCAATGGTTGGTAAAAAACAAAAGGACAATAGGAGTATTTTTTGATTTAGAGAAGGCATATGATACCACCTGGAGGGGAGGGATTTTTAAAAAAAAAGAAAAAAATTGATAGAATGGGGAAGAGGACGGCAATTTATATGAATATATTAAGGAATTCCTATCTGAAAGATATATAAAAGTGAAAAGTGGGGGCAGAAATCTCTGATTCATTTATCCAGGAGGAAGGAATCCCCAAGGTAGTGTACTAAGCGTGGCGTTGTTTGCAATAGCAATAAATGAGATAATTGAAATGATCCCGCCAGGAGTCAAGGATCCCTTTTTGTAGATGACTTCGTCAATATAGGTATGGTGGATGAAAAACGCGCTGGACATAAGCAACAGATTGCAAGCAGCCATAAATAGGGTAAAAAAAAAATGGGCCGATAACAAGGTTTAAATTTTCTCCGAAAAAACAAAAAACAAAAGCTGTCAGATTTACAAGATCAAGAAAACAGGAATTAATTCCTACTTTATTTATAAATGAATGATATAAATTGAATATGATGATCAGATAAAATTCCTCGGTGTAATACTTGATAAAAACTTACATATAAAGAAACATATAGAACAACTGGCGATAAAAGTAAGAAAATCCTTAAATATAATAAAAGTAATTGCGCATAATGAGTGGGGTGCTGATAGAACCTCTCTGATAAAAGTATATAAGGCTCTTTGTCTAAGTAAACTTGATTATGCATGTCAAGTATATGGTAGTGCTTCTAAAACCTTATTAACAAAACTGGATGTCATACATAACATGGGTATTAGACTATGCACTGGAGCCTACAGAACTTCCCCCGTGGAAAGTCTGTATGTAGAAGCAGGAATAGATCCCCTGAAAGTACGAAGAGAAGAAATGGGATTAAAATACATAGCTAAAATAAATAACCTTAATGATAATCCAAACACCAAATATATGAAGAAACATAACAAATAATTATGACGACAAACCAAGAGCCTCTAAACCATTGGTGAATAGATTAAAACCTGATATAGAACATCTAAAATTAGGAACAAGTAGCATATCAAATAACAACTTCTAAAATACCTCCGT
Organism: Macrobrachium nipponense; assembly: GCF_015104395.2. Classification (NCBI taxonomy): domain Eukaryota; kingdom Metazoa; phylum Arthropoda; class Malacostraca; order Decapoda; family Palaemonidae; genus Macrobrachium; species Macrobrachium nipponense. The sequence continues at coordinate 36,802,379 of NC_087214.1, read as the reverse complement.
GGGAGACATGCTAAAATAGAAATCTGTGAGAAATCATTTGATAAGAAGGTACAGATGCACAATTGAAGAGTGAATTTCTGTCACACCAGGAAAAACATAAACGGGATATAAGTATTTATACAGATGGTTCCAAGTCGAAGGAGGGTGTAGGCTATGCTGTAGTAACAAAAAATATAAAAATAAGGGAAAAAATTCCAAAAATATGCTCGATATTCACTGCAGAGATTAATGCTATATTAGAGGCTATAAAATATACCTTTATGGTGGGAAAGGCAAACGATACCTTTGTAATATACACGGATTCTTACAGTGCTTTAGAAGCGCTAAGACAATACACAGTTTCTCATCCCGTAATTGAAGAAATAAGAGAGTGGATAGATATAATAGTAAAACGGAAATCTATAAATATAAAACTCTGTTGGGTCCCTTCCCATGTGGGCATAAAGGGTAATGAAGAGGTGGATAAAGAAGCCAAAAAGGCAGTAAAAAAGGAGTCTATCAAAAAAATACAAATACCTTACAATGACATTAAAACAACAATAAATGAATACTGTCAATCAAATGGGAAAAAGAATGGCTAGAATTGAATCATAAATTAAAGCATATTAAATCATCTGTAAAACCTTGGAATAGACAACAATGTCAAGAAGGGAAGATATCTATAACAAGATTAAGAATAGGACATACATACTTGACACACAAATACTTGATGTTGCAAGGCGAGGAAAGACAGGCCCCTTACTGTGACCATTGTCGTACTCTGGTCACAGTCCGTCATCTGGCTAAACTGAATGCAAAAAATTCGAAAGAAAACGAAGATCCAATAACATATATAATATCCCACTTGAAGAACTATTGGGAGAAAATGCCCCACTTCAAAAATATAGTAAATTATCTCAAAGAAATAAACCTGCTTTATATGATATAACACGTTCTTATAATTTCATAGTTATACAGTAAGCGCTGAATGGCCTTTGCTGCCCCAGTGCTTGGTGTTACACCTAAACTTTATAAAACCAACCAACCAACCCCAAACATCAGCACCGCACACCCTTCCTTCTACCTTCTTCCGATAGTAAGTGAAAGGAAGAAGGAGAAGAGAAATTACCGTAACAACCAAACACGGACAAACCTTTGAAGTTCCCTTGGTAATTCCCAAGCGTAAGCGTAATTTCCGGATGAATACATGTTCCGTTACAGGATCAATATCACTTACGTTAAATACATGTCTCATCCTCACAATAAATACATATTTCGTCCTCATGCAGGTCTGAGCCAGTGTTAAAGGGCGAAAGAATGTAAATATGTTGGCATACCTTAGCCGCTGGCTCTTAACACAAGTAGAGGGGCTATCACAAAAAGTGGGTTTGTATATTAATTGAAAAACCAAGGACAAACCTTGTTAGTTTAGTTAATTAATCAAATCACCGTATATGCATAATTATTTAAATACAAAAAATAAACCAAAAGGATCCCACCGGGAAAAAAGATCAATGACCAGTCAGCCGGAGCTCACAAACACACCGAAAGTAAAAGTGGATTGTTTACATCCGGGCAGGCTAGCCTGCCCCACGGTAGTTACTGCCTAACCACCTTGTTCAAGATTCAACGGCCGTAATTCCAGCTACACTGAAAGTATATTCCTATTGTTAAAGGACCGAAAGGTTTGTATTACGTATCGGAACAACTGTTGTTTTATTGTGCTGATTACAACTGCAATCTTGAGTAAGATCAATAAACGTTACATATATATACGCTAACATTTCTCAAATGAGTGTTGGGAAGGCTGGTGGATTGTCTGTGGTTAGAACGGCCAGCCACATGATTGCTGCCATATTGGATTTCAAAACTGCCTTGAAAATATATTTTACGAAGAGCTCACATGCTTATTTTAGTTCGTATGGAGCTTTCATATATCACATTATGTTGACGAAACTTAAATCTTTTGAATGGTATGCTTAAATTTGTAATTGTATTCTTGTTTCACCAATTAAATATCGAGTGAATAAGGCCTGGCCAGTGCGATGACAATGGATCGTCTGCGGTTGTTTACCCTAGGTCATAATTTTATTAATTATTTTTCTCTGTAATTAAGCATTTGGGAAGGTTATGTTAAGGAGAAACTTTTTCAAAGCATTTTACCGAAGAAAAAATACAAAGTAGAAAGTGGGAGGTGGCTGGAGTCTTCCTAATATAATTACCTTTAAGAATTAAAATAGGTACCACTTAAGGAATTATTATGAGTGACAAATTGCCCATTACATTTTGAGTTAAGCGTTTAAGTGGTATATAATTCAGTCCTAAATATACCCTTGAGTCGCCCAATTTATTAATTAATGTCTATTTTGTATTTCAAAGTGAGATGTTTACATCATCCATTGGTCCTTAAAAATGAACCTCAAAACGTAGGGTAAACAACCGAGTGGACTGGCCAACTCACCGACCACCAAGGTTTTGGCCACCCTCCGAAAAAGTACTTTAACACTCCTGACACCGGAGATAGTCATCAGTCATCAGTTGTTGGTGGTGATAGCAGGAGCTCAAGACTTCTACTCTCCTTTCTAAGTAAATATTTTCTCCAAAGTTAGAAATTAAGGCCATCTCGATGTTTGCGGAGTCGCTTGTGTCAACAAACTTCCCATTTCCTGTGCTAAATCCGCACACCACTTGTACCCATAGACGCTGGGGCACTTTCATCACAACAATCGTAACCCCGACCTCTAACCAGCACTTATTCGTACTTATTCAAGGGGACTATGGCATTCTTTGCGGCATTTTATGCTCTTCAATGGTTTATCAATGTTGTCAATTGGTATGTGTTCACCCTCCAAACTGGGTATAAGACTTACACAAAACCGGGGAAATAAGTGAAATTAGCATATCTATTTGTAGTACATATTACAGCAATTTTATCATTACTGCATTACTATGACAACTAGAATTCATGGAAATAGTTTGTAAATGCATCGGCGTATGTGTGAAGCTCCACTAGATTGACAACGATGGGTCTTTTTGCCATCGTCTGCTCGTACTTCAGAAATATCTGTAATTTTTCGGGGTTAATTTGGTTGCAAAAAAGGGATAATAGACATGAATTAAATAAACATTTTGAAGTAAAGTTAAACTAAAATAATGAGTAAAGTAAACAATAACGGGAATAAAGAATTTAAAGCTTTACACCCCATAAAGAGTGTAGTCGTCTGCTGCTCATAACTGTGTTTGCGGAGCGAGTGCTTAGGAACCAGGAACAGCAACGTGGTTCAAGTGCAATTTGGAGTGGATTAAGACCAATAATGTGTATAATTACAATCAAATAAGCACATTGGAGTTTCAGTTGTGATGGCAGTAAGGGAGAAACCACCGATTACAAGGTAAAAATTAATTCAGTTCAAACCATGACCCCGGGAATAAAAAGTTTCCTACTTTCACTAATATAAGCAACAAACTGTTGTTTTATTGTGCTGATTACAACTGGAATCTTGAGTAAGATCAATAAACGTTACATGTATACGCTAACATTGCTCAAATGAGTGCTGCGAAGGCTGGTGGATTGTCTGTGGTTAGACCGAACAGCCACACGATTGCCGCCATATTGGATTTCAAAACTGCCTTGAAAACATATTTTACGGAGAGCTCACATGCTTGTTTTGGTTCGTATGAGTCTTTCATATATCACATTATGTTGACTAAATTTCAATCTTTTGAATGGTATGCTTAAAGTTGTAATTGTATTCTTGTTTCACCAATTAAATATAGTGAATAAGGCCTGGCCAGCGCGATGACGATGGTTCATCTGCGGTTGTTAACCCTAATATGATACAAAATTAAAATGCTATCACGACGTTAATTACATAACTGCGTACTCACGGGCGTTATGGGATGATTACCGGTGTAATCAAGTTCATACTATACTCTTGGTGGCTCTCTATAACGGTATTTGACAAAAAATTTACGCTTAAATATAAGCCCAAGACAGACATCTTGGGACAGGGTATTCCTATCTCCCAAAACTCGGGGCTTAATAAGTCATTTTTTCTTTATTCCTAACGTG
>NC_087214.1:36790828-36793328 GCF_015104395.2 Macrobrachium nipponense | reverse complement strand
AACGACCTTTACGTACCAAGGACAAATACCGAGCTGGGTAAAAGATCGTTCACTGTACAGGTCCTTCAGCTTGGAATAGCTACCAACAGTTATAAAAAAAACAACAGTTAATATCAATTCTTTCAAATCAGCGCTAAAGAAACATTTTTTTTTTTTTTTTTTTGCCGGTAGGTTGATAACGCCTTATACGGCAACATCACTGCATCTCCAGAATTGTAACAATAGAAGGGCAACTTTCTAAATCATTATGATGCCATTTTACACATGTAATTAAAATCATTCATACTATTATACTATGCATTGCAAGGCTACGTTTTATTTTGTATTTTTATTATGTTCAATCAAGTTTGTTGTATATAGTAAACTGTGAGTAGTATGAAATGTAACTCAAGCACTGAAATACATTTTATCCTTTGTAAGATACAGAATAACCAATGTAAATATTGGAAATAAAGCTTATTATTATTATTATTACTACTATACTCTCTCTCTCTCTCTCTCCCTCTCTCTCTCTCTCTCTCTCTCTCTCTCTCTCTCTCTCAGAGAAAATCAGCAATGTAGTGTAATCCATCTAACCTACTTTCCAAATAATGGCCGTTCGAAGTTGCTCCTGTTTTGTCAGTACTCTTATTATTATTATTATTATTATTATTATTATTATTATTATTATTATTATTATTATTACCCAATCTTTTACTGAGATCAATGGTTAATTGTCCCAGAAGATCTTTGCCTGATCGTTTTCTATCACTCCTCAGGTGGTGCTCGTACCACTTATTACTGCAGGTAGCTGGTGTTTCTTGCACAGGCTCCAGTGGAGGGCTTTTGCTACTGAATCATGCCTCTTTTTGTACTGGTTCTGTGCAAGTGCCGGACATTTATGGTTTCATTTTTTCGTACTGCACTTCCTAGATGTGGGAGAGATGTTATTTCCATCTATCGTTCTTTGAACATATTAAATATCACTATTACTATTATGATAATAGTAATAGTGATATTTATTTCAATTATAACAAAAATAATATTAATAATAATAATAATAATAATAATAATAATAATAATAATGATAATAATAATAATAATAATAATAATAATAATAATAATAATAAAATAATAATAATAATAAGATATTATTTATTTTATTAGATATTATTATTATTATTATATTATTATTATTATAAGTCTACTTAATTATTATTATTATTATAAGTCTTACTAATTTATTATTATTATTATCATTACTATTATTATTATCATCTGGCGCATCCGTGTAGCTGAAGATTGGAAAACCAGGAACCGTGATATAACTCCAAATTACCAAAAAACACGTCAGCCGTTTTTTTTGTTTTTTCTTTTTTTAACTTCGGTCGTCTTATTCACAGTAGACACAACAACACCCGGTTTTTCGGACGTCAGTGCGCGTTTTTGTCGTGTTTCTCATTTCCTGAGGCGTTTTAGTCATGTTTCTTATTTCTTGGGGATTTTTCCGTTAAGTTTTAGTCATGTTTCTGATTTCTCGATGATTTTTGTCACGTTTCTCTTCTCTTGGGGAGATTTATCTTTAAGTTTTAGTCGTGTTTCTTATTTCTTTGGGATTTTTGTCATGTTTCTCATTACCTGAGGCGTTTTCGTCACGGTTTTTTTGTCATTTTTCTTATTTCTTAGGGATTTTTGTCATTTTCTTATTTCTTGGGGATTTTTGTCATGTTTCTTATATATTTGGGATTTTGCTCATGTTTTTGTCATGTTTCTCATTTCCTGCTGAAGTTCTAGGGTTTATAGTAATGTTTCTCTACGCAAACGCACAGAGCCACGAGTCAATCTTAATTCATCATAAAACATGACTATAAACACATTCCCATAACTGTGTTCGTGTGTGTTTACGTAAACAGACAGGTAACCAGTCATATCATATGATATGTACGTGAGCCTCCTGTAAACAGCTGATTGGTTCCGCCATTGTGTGTTCACGTAAACAGATGAGTAACCACAGATTCCTATAAACAGTTGAATGTTCTGCCAAGGGTGTTTGGTATGAACAGTACACTTTGTGTGTGCGTGTGTGTGTGTGTGTGTGTGTGTGTGTGTGTGTAAAAAGAGGCATGATTCAGTAGCAAAAGCCCTCCACTGGAGCCTGTGCAAGAAACACCAGCTATCCTTGCAGTAATAAGTGGTACGAGCACCAACCTGAGGGAGTGAATAGAAAACGATCAGGCAAGATCTTCTGGGACTATGGGTATCAGAACAGATAGGGTGATACGTGCAAATAGACCAGACGTGACGTTGATTGACAAAGTCAAGAAGAAAGTATCATCATTGATGTCGCAATACCATGGGACACCAGAGTTGAAGAGAAAGAGAGGGAAAAAATGGATAAGTATCAAGACCTGAAAATAGAACTAAAAGGATATGTGATATGCCAGTGGAAATCGTACCATAATCATAGGAGACTAGCACGATCCCAAGATCCCTGAAAAGGAATCTGGAAAAAACTAGAGGC
>NC_087214.1:36743328-36785828 GCF_015104395.2 Macrobrachium nipponense | reverse complement strand
AGTCACCATTCTGACGATAATTATTGGTGAAGGTTTAAAGCCAATATACCGTACTGGCTATTTTTTTTCAGTAAATAGGTAGATAGCCAATAAATAAAAATTGCTTGACATTGGATATAGCAGTTATCAAATCAAGCTTGTCTACTATGTTTTTTTGGTAATTACCAACTATTCCCTACATCTGTCAATCTGATAGTGACCTATAAAGTAGACTGTAATTTCTTTGGAAACTTATTTTGGGAGTTAGACTAATAATCGAAGTGTTTTTGTATTTATTAACATATTTTGTTGGTTTGTTCATTATGACAATTATCAGTGGGGAGGTTCCAGAGTTCATAAAGGTGTACTGCTTTGCTTGTATTTAAATTTGTATGTCATTGTTGCCCAGAGGTTTTAGCCTTCGTTACGTGTAGCCAATCATCCATCGAGAAAGAGGGAAGAAATGATGTCATAAGTTACGTAACGAGTGCGTTCGAAACCTTTTCTCTGAGTAAGTTGGCCCGTCTTCAAAACAGGTCACTTTTTACATTGCAATAAGTACCAAATTTATTCAACCTACGTAGTGCAGAATACACTCAAAATTTATGTGTTGATATAATATGTATTCTGAATAAGCGTTATATTTATGAAATGCATAGAAAAAAAATTATTGCTAAAAAACCGTGTTACAGAGGCCCTGAATCTCATAGTAGGGTAGTAATGCATTGCATCTTTGCCTGAACTTCTGAGGGAAGAAGAAGTTCCAATTGCATGACTTCCTCTGGGAGGCTGTTCCTCCACAGTCCTCCAGGGGTGTGAGGAGGAATTAAGGACCTCTGGAACTTTGCTGGAGAAGCACCTTCACTTGAACTTCCGAAGAAGAAGAAAAAGTTCCAATTACATGAACTTCTCAGTAGGAGGGAGGCTGTTCCTCCACAGTCCTCCTCCAGCGGTGTGAGAGGAGGAATAAAGGACCTCTGGAACTTTGCTGGAGAAGTTCGACAGCGAGGTAAAACATTAACTATATATTGGTGCTTCTGCTGTTCAACGAATCTGGTTGCTCTCTCTAGGCAGATAAAGGGGATCAGGGATCAACAATGAATGTGAAAGATATCTGTTGAAATACTGCAACTCATGGCAAAAGTGACAAACAAGAGACCATCTGTCGATGATCGAAGTCATGACTTCCACTATTAGGAAATAGGAACCCACCAACACCACTAACCACTCTTTTTAAGAGACCAATGTCTGGCAGAAGCAGACATCCACACTGGAGAACAGTATCTTACTATAATGGGCATAATGTCTGTCCATCCGTCTGTCATTCAATCACGGCCAAACGGTTTGTCCGATGGCCATGAAACTTAGCTGGGTTATAGTGGGGACCCCTAAGATGGTTTATAATGGGGTTTTATCCTACCTCTCTCCCCCCCTTCCCCCTCCGAGGGGGGTGGGGATGAGAAGGGATTCCCTGAAACAGAGCTGGTTCTGCTCATGAAACGAGGCTAGTTATGCCCGTAGACTTAGTTACTTTACGAATTTTCACACATAATTTCTGTATACATATGTTTGCTAGTTCTAGTAAAGGGAGTACAAATGACCTAAAACAAATTTTGTCTTATTTATCAGTTTGTTAATTTATCTGTTTTTCTGATCTCTTTCAGTATTTCCTATTATTACCTTCTGTTACCTCTTTCAAATGAACACCTTAACATTCTTAGGAAGCTTCTAGAATTTCAAGTCAATTGTGGGCTTGTTCTATATGAATGGGGTTCATCTTCTGAATTATATATATAATAATGAAAGATCATATTGTAAGAGTAATGTCCTCCATTGCAGGCGCAGTGAGCGACAAACAAACCAGCCAGCGCGATGAAGTGGCTGACCCTGGCCACAGCTTTGGCCACAATAACCCACTACGTGACCCATGTGAGTTCCCAGTGCTTCACCGACAACGACCGATTCAACGTCGTCCTCCAGACGAACCTCTCAAACATTGCGGACTTCGGCCTAGACCTCCTGAGGGAATTCGACACTCTCAGTCCAGAGGGGAATGTCATCTTCTCTCCCTACAGCATCTGGTCTGCCCTCTCTCTGGCCTACTTCGGCTCGGCAGGAAAGACCGAGAGCCAGCTCCGCGCGGCTCTCAGGATGGAGAGCAAGATCGGGGCTCTGAGGATGCACAAGGCGCTAGATCTCACGTAAGGCGGCGGCTGCGCAGGCTTCCTTTGTTTTAATTCCTTATGTATAGTTGTCAACATAGTGAAATACTCCACAGGTGGTGTTTATGTAAACTTCTTTTTATTTTAATTCCCTTTATAGTTGTCCAAATAGTAAAATACTACATAGGCCTACCATCTTTGATCTTACGAGATCTCCAATGGGTAGGATGGGTAGGACTACCTCTTTGATCTACAAGATCTCCAATGGGTAGGATGGGTAGGACTACCTCTTTGATCTACAAGATCTCCAGTGGGTAGGATGGGTAGGACTACCTCTTTGATCTACAAGATCTCCAATGGGTAGGATGGGTAGGACTACCTCTTTGATCTACAAGATCTCCTATGGATAGGCATAGTGGCCTACCCTCTTAGATCATAAAAGAATTTATAACAAGAATAGCGTAGTATGGTAGGCCAGCTGATCGTTTGTAAAATGAAATAAACGTGAACAAAAGATAAAACATTAGCTGCAAGCAGTCAATTTCAAAAAGAAATGCAGGCAGGCTGGAATCCAGACTTCTAAAATGCTCTTTATATGTACAGAGACGACAACCAGTGAACAGAAGCCTTCAAAGATGAGATTCAGAGATCCTTCTTAGAGTCTAATTCCACACAGAAAATGTTAAATCAATGAGTCTCATTTCAAACTGTTCCAGATACCAGCTCCGGAACCTGGTTGGGGTGAACTATGTGTTCAAACTAGCCAACAAGATCTATGTGGACGAAAACCTCCCCTTCAGGAACTGCACCACCAACGTCCTGACAAACGAAATCGAGCACATCGACTTCAGAGACGTAAGATCTTTCAGACTTTTACGGTTACACAGATGGAAGTTAAGGGCACTGGTTTTTTAACTTTGGGCACTTCATGCAATCTAGGGCCAGGGATATAAGTATTGATTTTTTTTTTGAAAGTTTGGGCATTTTATACAATTCAGCGCCAGAGATTTAAGTACTGGAAGCTAATTTGAGGAATTTCAGACAAGTAAGGGTCAGAAATATAATTTAGGGGCACTGGTTTTGGGAAATTTTGGGAATTTCAGACAATCTAAGGCCAGGGATATAAGTATTGGAAGCTAATTTGAGGAATTTCAGACAAGTTAGGATCAGAAATATAATTTAGGGGCACTGGTTTTGGGAAATTTTGGGAATTTCAGACAATTTGGGGCCAGAGATATAAGTTCAGGGAGCTAATTTGAGGAATATAAGACAAGTTAGGGTCAGAAATACAATTTAAGGGCACTGGTTTTGGGAAATTTTGGGAATTTCAGACAATTTGGGGCCAGAGATATAAGTTCAGGGAGCTAATTTGAGGAATATAAGACAAGTTATGGTCAGAAATACAATTTAAGGGCACTGGTTATGGGGAATTTCAGGCAATTTGGGGCCAGAGATTTAAGTATTGGAAGCTAATTTGAGGAATTTCAGACAAGTTAGTGTCAGAAATATAATTTAGGGGCACTGGTCTTTGGAAATTTTGGGAATTTCAGATATTTTAGGGCCAGGGATTTAAGTTCAGGGAGCTAATCTGAGGGAATTTCAGACAATTGTGGCCAAGGAATTTATGTTCAGGGAGCAATTTTGAAACATTTCAGACAATCTGGGGCCAGAGATTCAAGTTAAGGGTACTGTTTTTGGGAAACTTCAAATTTCAGACAATTTAGGGCCAGAGACCTAAGTTCGAGGAGCTGATCTGAGGAATTTCAGACAACTGAGGCCCTGAAATGTCAGCTTCAGCCACCAGGCTTCTGTAAATTAGAGAATTCAGGCATTCTGATGCATGAAATATAAGCTTTGGTTAATTGTATGTGTACAAATTTCAAAATGGCAATGTTTGAGAATAATTTCAAAGTCCGTTTGATGAAACGTATAATGTCAATCACTGTTTTATGAGATTATAGTCAGTAAACTATATATAAAAATAATTCTAATTCATAGTTTTTAAGAAGCATAAATTTAGATATTTTGTGGATGATGACTATTGTATGACTTGCATAATGTATAGAGGATAGGTCCATCTATAACCAGTAAATTCCATATATAAAAGTAATTCAAATTCATACATTCTAAGAAGCTTAAAGTTAGATATGTTGTGGATGATAACTACTGTATAGCTTGCAAAATGTATGGAGGACCGGCCCACCTGTATCTGAAACTAGGTGAAAATTCCCTGTATAGAAACTCTGAGAGATTGACCTTGAAGTAAGAATGTGCTTGCTTCCCCTCCCCCACCCTGCATGAGGACAGGTCCACCTGTATATGAAACTTGGTGAAAATTCCCAGTACAGAAAATCTGAGAGACTGACCTCAGCCTGAGACTATGCTTACATTTCTCCTCCTGCAGAAACAGAAGGCTGTCGACAAGATCAACACCTTCGTCTCCGACACAACGGAGGGACGAATCAGGGACCTGGTAGATGCGGACGCCCTAACGGACGCACAACTGGTCCTCGTGAACGCCGCCTACTTCAAGGGCTCCTGGCTGCGCCCCTTCAAGCCCTCCATGACCCACTCAGCCATTTTCACGACTGACAAGTCGAAAGGGGAGCTGAAGATGATGCATCTGAAGGAGAGGCTGAGATACGGTGGGTTGACTTGACTTGATCGTTTGAGGTTGTTTAACTTCTCCAAATTTTTTCTCTCTTTGTATCTTCAGCCGAATTATTATTATTATTATTTTTCAGAAGATGATGAACCTTATTCACATGGAACAAGCCCACCAAAGGGGTCACTGACTTGAAATCTAAGCTATTATTATTATTATTATTATTTTTTTTTTTTTTTTTTTTTTTGGCTCTATCACAGTCCTCCAATTCGACTGGGTGGTATTTATAGTGTGGGGTTATTATTATTATTATTATTATTATTATTATTATTATTATTATTATTATTATTATTATTATTATTATTATTATTATTATTCAGAAGATGATGAACCTTATTCATATGGAACAAGCCCACCACTAAAGGGGCCACTGACATGAAATCCAAGCTTCCAAAGAATATGAAGATGTTCATTGGGAAGAAGCAAGAGGAGGTAAAGAGAAAACCAGAAAGACCTCACTCATTAAAAGAAATGAATTAATAAAGAGATATAAACGTATTAAAACACCAGGAGAATAGCATTAGTGTAGCAATGCATCACACCTTCGCTTGAGGTTCGTTACCATAGAGGGTATATACCTGGAATTCCGATCTCTATGTCAATACTACATAGTTCGGTTGTCTTCCACCAGGGCGGCGTTGCAAACCTTGCGGCCATTTTTAAATGTCTGCCAACCTACAAATTGAACAGGGGATTAACGAGATTGTGAATGATTTATTTATTGTTAATGTTTAATGAGTAAGTGTTTAGCAAATTTTTATGGTTTAGAGAGTAAGTGTTTATTGAATGTAAATGAGTAAATGTTTAGTTTAGGGTTTAGTGAATGTTTACTGAATGTTTAGTGTTTTGTGAATGTTATTGAATCTTTATTATGCAAGTCAGTGAATATTTAGTTAGTCTTTAAGGTTTTAATGAATGTTTTGTGGATGTTTGTGTGTAAGTAATCAATGAATGTTTAGTGAGAGTTTAGTGAATGCTAGAGCAAGATATTCAGTGAATGTTTAGTGGGTGTTTAGTGTTGAGTGAAAATGTTTTGTGAATGTTAGTGTTAAACAAATTTTTAGTGCATAAGCATTCAGTGAATGTTTAGAGTTTAGTGAATGTTTAGTGTGCAATGCGATTATTGAGTGTTTAGGGTTTAGTGAAGGTTTAGTGCATGTTAGTGTTTAGTGAATGAATGTTTAGTGTGTAAGTATGTTTAGTTAGTGTTTAGAATTGTGAAAATGTTTTGTGAATGTTAGTGTTTAACGAATGTTTAGTGCGTAAGGGTTCAGCGAGTGTTTAGGGTTTAGTGAATGTTTTGTGAATGTTTGTGTTTAGTGAATGTTTAGTAAATATTCAGTGAATGCTTAGAGAGTGTTTAGTAAATGTTTTAGATTGTTAGTGTTTAGTGAATGTTTAGTGTGTGTTTATTTTGTGTTTAGTGAGTGATGAGTGGATGTTCATTCACTGTTTAATGAGTGCTTAGGGGTTTAGTGAGCATTTAGCATTACATGAGTATTTAGTGTTTGGTGAGTGTTTAGTGTATAGTGAGTACTTAGTTGATGTTTACTGTGTAGTTAGTGCGTAGTGAATGCTTTATGATTGTTTAGTGTTTAATGAATGTTTAGGATTAAGTAAATGTTTAGGATTAAGTGAGTGTTTAGTGAATGTTTACTGAGTGTTTGAGGTATATTGAGTATATAGTGAGTGCTTAGTGTTTTATGAGTGTTTAGTGAGCGTTTAGTGTATTGTGAGTGCTTAGTGATTGTTGACTATCCAGTGAGTGTTTAGTGGTATTGAGTGTGAGTGTATGTCAAGTGTAAGTTGTTAGTTGAGTGTACAGTAAGTGTGTGAATAGTGAGTTTGATCGTATAGTAACTGTGAGTGTTTAGTGAGTGAAAGTGTATTGTGAATATCAATGTTTAGTGATTGTACATTACTGTATAGTTAGTGTTTAGTGACTGTATCTAAGAAAGTCCTGTAATTTACAGGAACCATTTATGCTAGACACTGCTTAGATCCAACAGCAGATGCTTATGCCTTGACCACAATGGTTGGAGTGCTTAGGCCAACCTGTTTTTGTAAGGTAACTTTTCTCTTTGAAATTGGGTTTAATAATAATAATAATAATAATAATAATAATACCAGCAACAATAACATACTAGTATACCAGTAGTAAAAATAATATATTATCAATAATAATAAGATGATAATAACAGTAAACAATATGGCCGCTCGAGGTCGCACGTCAGGCAGGGAGATCACCACTCTAGTTATATACGCTCTATGGGAGGAATACTGATGTTCTGTTGTTCAGCGAATCTGGTTGCTCTCTCTCTCTCTCTCTCTCTCTCTCTCTCTCTCTCTCTCTCTCTCTCTCTCTCTCTCTGAAGGTAAAAAGGAATCAGGGATCAACAGTGAATGTGAAAGATCTCTGTTGAAATACAAATTATGAACAACTGACAAACAAGACGCCATCTGTCGATGCGTTAATGAACGGAGACAACTGACTTTATGAATCCAAGATGGAGGCTCCAAAGGTTCATCAACCTGCACAGAGAAATAGTAGGAATAAAATGGTAAAGGCATAAATATGAGGGAGCAGGCAGTAAACCTGATACACGAGAGAGAGAGAGAGAGAGAGAGAGAGAGAGAGAGAGAGAATTTGCCCTTCGCTTGAATATTTGAAGACCTGCTGAGGATTCCACAACTGCGCTAGGCTAAATTATTCCACATTTTAGTTGTTCCCAAGATAAAACACTTACCCAACTGAGCATTATTATTATTATTGAAAAAGAAACCCACAAAATTACTGTGTATAATGTGTTTACTAATAAGTATTTACATTTCATTTTACTCAACACTCGTAAGTAAACACGTTAATTAACGTTATACACAGTAATTTTGTGGGTTTCTTTTTCAATCTTCAGAAGAAAACTGAAATAAATTATTATTATTATAAATTATTATTATTATTATTATTATTATTATTATTAACCTGATACTAGAAAAGTCACACTACTTACCCACCTGTCTATCTACTCTTGAACTTTTGATATTTCACTTACATTTTTATACTTATTATTTTATTCAAGTCTATTTTTTCTAATAAGTGATCTCTTCTTTCTGTATTTCCCCCTTTTACCTTCTTTCAAAGGGTCACCTTAATAATATTCTTTGGAAGCTTGAAGTTCAAGTCAATGTGGCCCCTTTGGTGGGCTTGTTCCATGTGAATAGGGTTTGTCTTCTGAATAATAATAATAATAATAATAGAAATAAGAAGGAGAGGTGGAACATACATATCCTGCCTATGTGAACTCTCGAGAGAGACTGAGGAGAGTTTCCAGCCTTGTGACTGGCTTATCAACAACCAATCAGGAGCATCATAAGGGACTGGCCTAGACATCAGATGCACGGCTGATGTGAATCTACTATAGTACTCACTTACAACTTGGCAGACTGGGTACGATACTGCCCTCCTGTTCATCAGTAAGCTTCTAGGAGTGAAGGAAGCTGCACATACTCCCCAGAAGATTTGCTGATGAACGAGGAGGAGGTTGTCCCTTACTATGCACATATAAGATATTCTCTCTGGCTTCAGCTGAGTGGTGTGCACCAATTGATTTTCATTTTGGTAGGTCCACCCGCCAGTCCACCAAGTCTTAAGTGAGTACTATAGTAGATTCACATCAACCGTGCATCCGATGTCTAGGCCAGTCCCTTACGACACTCCTGATTGGCTGTTGATAAGCCAGTCAACAGCCAATGAGGAGCATCGTAAGGGACACTGGCCTAGACGTCAAATGCACGGTTGGTGTGAATCTACTATAGTGCCTACTGGGTCCAAGGAAAGGGTGTATGTGTAGCATCTTCACCCCTAGAGGCTTACTGATGAACAGCAAGGCTGTATCGTACCCAATCTACCAAACTGTGAATACTAGTGCCTGCTGGGTGAAAGAAAGGGGCGTAGGGGTTACACTCACCCTTAGAAGGCTCACTGATAAACAGGAAGGCTGTACCTTACTACACCAAGTTCTGAGTGAGTACTAGTGCCCCTAGGATACTTATTGCTATACAAGAAGCCTGTATCTTGCTCTAAACAAAAGATGTTCTCTCTATTTTCAGTCGAGGACAAAGCCCAGGGCATCCGTCTCCTGGAGCTGCCCTACGATGATCAGGTCGTGTCCATGTTCCTGGTCCTGCCTTCGTCTGCAGGAGACCAGGCGTTCGAGGGCGTCCTCTCCAGGCTCAAAGGTCCTCTCCTGCAGAAGGCCATGGCTGGGATGTCCACCAAGCTCGTCAATCTGACGCTGCCCAAGTTCACCAACGAGATGACTCTGTCGAAGGAGTTGACAGCGGTGAGGGGAAAGGGAGGAATCTATTTGTAGCTTTATTGCTCATGTTTTGTCCTTTTTAAGTTCCAGTTTTCAGAGAAGAATCTTCAGTAAATTTCTCGCAATTATATCAAGTCTATCTTTCAAGTTTTCATTTTAATTTGTCATCTTCTTTGTCATCTTTTATGACACTTACTATTCTCAGCAATGGTTCCTGTTTTCAAAGAAGAATTTCCAAAAGATTGTTTGCTGTTTTATCAAGTTTATTTTTTATAGTTTTCATTTTAATTTGTAATTTTCTTTGTAAATCGTTTTTGATACCTTTGCCAGTCTCAGCAAATCCAAAGGTTATATTTTATCATAAAAATTTCATGACTTTTTGAAATTATATTTTATCGCCTTCAAGTTTCATGGACCTTTTACATACTTTTTATTATATATCTTAAACGTTCCTTCAATTTTTCCTGTTTCCACAGCATTTATTGTCTTCGCTTTTTTCCAAGAACATCTTTGAAAAGTTATCAGCGAGTAGACTGCTCCCAGATCTCACTCTTAGTCAATATTCTTGAAGAAATCACTAAAATCGTCTTGTTTGTTTACCTCCTCCTTTACTCCACAGCCAATCACCCGCTTTGTTTACCATCAACTTCTTTACTCCAAAGCCAGTCATCCTCTTTGTTTACCATCATCTTCTTCTTCCTCCACCAGAGCCTGATAAACCTGGGCGTGAGTGACCTCTTCAACCGCACCACAGGCAACCTGACTCGCTTCGTCGAGGGGACGAGCATGGGCGTGAGCGAGAGCATCCACAGGGCCTTCATCGAGGTGTCTGAAGAGGGCACAGAAGCAGCCGCAGCCACTGCCTTCGTGGTCAACACCCGCATGGGACCTACACAGGCGAAGGAGGAGTATGTCGAGTTCCACTGTGACAGGCCTTTCCTCTACTACCTATACGACAACGACACCAACAACGTTCTCTTCTTGGGGACGTTCAGGTCGTCCAAGTGAACCAATGTTGTTGATGGACACCACAGCTTGGCACCCCCCCACTGCTCTCTTCCTTGAGTTTTAATCATTCTGCAAGGTCTCAGGGTCACTGGTTTTATCTCCTTTTGTTGGTGCAGGGTCATATCATTGGTAAATGAACCCTGATTTCTTCTAAGCGTCTTCCTTTTTAGAGCGTATATGGCCATTGCTTGCTTCCTTGAGCTTTAAATCCTCCTTCCAGGTCTAAGGGTCACATGTTTGTCTTCTTTTGAGGTTTCAGGGTCATGTCGTTGACAAGTAGACCCTGCTTTCTCCCTGGCCTCTTCCTTCTTGAGGTGTCCGTGGTGTCTTAATCTATGGATAATCGGCAATCGTGCGAGTTCCTACAATGCAAAGTTCAACACCCATGTTTCTGCATAGTTTTTTCACTCACCGAACTCTCTTATGTACTCATTCTGTCATTCATTAACTGACAAACAACTCAAAAACTGATGTTTGTGATCTAATTATAAATTTAGTTAATTCACAAGGGCGCCACCTCCCCCCCACCCCCAACCACGTTTTGGATCTGCTTCTAAACTAAGTTCAGTCACAAGCCCCGCCCCTATAATGTTTTGGACCTACTTCTAAACTAAGATCAGTCAAAGCCCGCCCCTATAATGTTTTGGATCTGCTTTAAAACTAAGTTCACTAACAGGCACTGTCCCATAACATTTTGAATCTGTTTGTTTTTAAACCCAGTTTAGTCACAAGGCCTGCTACCCATTACTGTTGTTGTTGAAGATTAAGCCAGCCTTGTGCTGGCACGGGCTCTTGCTCCTAGAGCAGCCTGTAACATACCCATAACGTTTTGGACCTACTCTTATACTAAGTCCAGTCACAAGCCCCGCCCCCATGAACGGCATTGTTGCCAGATGCTTCTAGCAAAGAAAATTATTTCCGTGTAATGCTGAACAGAGGGAATTTTATTTTGGACATTTTTGGTTAAGTTCTTTAGATGTAATTGAGTGTGATAAATGAATAAATAAATTGATATAAATTCTAATTCTCCTTTAATATTTTCCACCCATAATTTTCCCATGGTAGGGATGGGGTCGCCAGACCTACACCCATTTCCTTGACTAAAATAGATGACGGTACCAGTAAGTCAGCTGGTTGGACTAGTGAGTGGAGGGCCGTGAACGATCTCTGGACCTGTTAAATGTGATTTTGAGAGCTGTACCACTCACCCATGGTGCAAAATCAATATATATATATATATATATATATATATATATATATATATATATATATATACACACACGTAAAGAGTATGCACCAGTCTGCAATGCAGTAATCGTCACTGCATACTAAAAATACCAGTACCACCACCACCACCACCGCCGCCGCCTTCCATGTTTTATGCAGCAGCAGCAGCTCATGCAGGCGAAATGCATCGCTAAATATATATATACACGTTTCTTTTAGAAAGTCGATGCCTTGCTTAAAGCCTGGGATCCGCCATCTTGGTTTTCCTAATCTCTGTTGATTTTGTTTCTTGACCTTTTTACTTCGTTGTTTTCTTTACTTTACTCGTTTTTCCTTTGTTTTTCTTTCGTCTGGGTGATTTTTTTTTCTTTTACGTGTTTTATCTTGGTGTTTTATTGATTGTTTCTCTGGTTATGAGTTTGATATATATGTATGTGTGTCCTGTGAACTTGAAAATGTAGAATGTACTACGAAAGTCCCTGTTTCACTTTCCTTTCTACTGTGGAGTTAAGGATATTCTCAAGTACGTGTTCCTTCGAGCTACGTTGGATATATATGTGTGTATGCGTGTGTAGGGGTGTGTAGTGATCAAAATACACACACTCACACAGGCACAGACACACAATGCATGTACGAACACATAATGTACGTGCATGGACATATGAAGACGAAGAACCTGGAAACTCACCTACCCTAGCTGGTGGAGCCAACGCCTCCCTCCTGCCTCCCTCCCCCAATCCCTCCCCCAACTCTCTCTCTCTCCTTCCCTCTTCTCTCTCTCTCCCGCCCACCCACCCCACCCCCTTCCGAAAGCAGGATTTCGTCTGTACATTCTGGTTCTCTCACAGGTACCGTAAGGGTAAATGACTTGCTTCCTTAAGGAGGTATACCTGTACTAGTACTACGGCTGCTTCACTGCCGAACCAACCTCGAGTTGATTTTGGCAACGTTGGATTTGACAGTTTTTAAAGTTTCGCCAACTCCTCGTTTCCTTTTCATATATTCGTCGTAATATGGGTGTTTATTGTTCTAAGGTGTCTACAATAATAATAATAATAATAATAATAATAATAATAATAATAATAATAATAATAATAATAATAATAAAAAGAATGTTACTAGTTCCTGTATAATTCAAAATATAAAATTTGGACTGAAGATGAACCCAGTGTTATATTTCGTATAGTTGTCATCATATGGGTTTTTAAGGTTCTAATGGATCCACAATAATAATAATAATAATAATAATAATAATAATAATAATAATAATAATAATAATAAATAATGGTTCGTGTATAATTTAAAATATAAAATTTGAAGATGAACCCAGGGAAGAGTTCGAAAGCTTTGTAAAGTGTTTTTTTAAATTATACACGAACTATTTACATTTTATTATTATTATCATATTATTGTGGACCAATTACAACATTATATATATATATATATATATATATATATATATATATATATATATATATATATATATATATATATATATATATATACTATATATATACTATATACTCTCGTGATAGAGTTTTTCCAAATGGGTTTTAATATTCGTATAGGCGAATATTTTGATGATTTTAATGCCAAAATCGATATCCATCACTTTGGAGACTAACTATTCTTTAGACAGAAGGTGTGATCCGACCTCCTGCTTACCCTAGCGCGTGCTAATACAGTCAAATGGAGCTTCGTTTCACCAACGAAAATTGAAATAAATAGGCTGTATTTCATTAGAAATCATTGTTCTGTGCTGTTTAAGATGCACATCATTTATTTTTGACATTTTCATTCGAATGAATAAATCGTAACTATCCTATCCTATAATTCTTGTATCTTGAACTTGACGCGAAACGCCTTTTTCATAACTTTTGAGGCTCTTCCATAGACCTTTCCTACTCCCCAACAACAACAACAACAAATTAGTTTGAAAGACTTACTCACCAAGCAAGCGAAACTAAAAATGTAAAAATCAGGATTGCAGAGCAACGTAAAGGTTACGCCCTGCTATATCTTCGTTTTCGTGTCATATGGTCGTGTCAACTATGGTTTTTTAATTTTTTTTTTTATAGAAGGATATTCTGATGATCTTGGTCACGGGAATAAATATTCCTCACTTCAAAGAGTGTACAGTCTTCCATAAAGGTCATTTTTGGGCAACTTTGTCTGAGATTCTTGCTAATTCCTAGTTTTGTTTACGTGCTTTCATCTGATTATGTGTTCTTCATATTTTCTTGGAAGGAGATTTTGATGATTTTGGTCATGAGAATACATTTTTTTTTTATAATTAGATGACTGGCCGCGAGTTCGATTCTCGGGCATTCCACTGAGGGGTGAGAGATGTGTATTTCTGGTGATAGAAGTTCACTCTCGACGTGGTTCGGAAGTCAAGTATAAAGCCGTTGGTCCCGTTGCTGAATAACCATTACTGGTTCCATGCAACGTATAAACACCAAACAAACAAACATTAGATGACTGTCTCCAACCTTCCAAAAAATAAACAATAGACTCTGTTTACTGTTTACGAGTTAAACTACTAGTACCACATTTTTAGGTTAATCATTCATTTGGACTAAAGATGAACACAGGGAAGGAAGGAGGGGTCGAAAGATTTTTTCAATTATACATTTTTTTTTTATTATTGTGGACTCCTTAGAGTAATAAATCCTTATCAATGTGGGACTTCATGTAGAGCAATACAATCCTTATTCATTGTTTTTTATGTATTCCGTAGAGCAAAAATCTCCTCCCCCCCTTTTTTTTAAGTTTTTTTAAAAAAAAAAAAAAAAAATTGGTTGGACTTCTTAGAGCAATAAATCCTTATTATTGTGGATTCCTTAGAGTAATAAATCCTTATTATTGTGGACTTCTTAGAGCAATAAATCCTTATTATTGTGGATTCCTTAGAGTAATAAATCCTTATTATTGTGGACTCCTTAGAGCAATAAATCCTTATCATTGTGGATTCCTTAGGAGTAATAAATCCTAGTATTGTCGGACTCCTTAGAGCAATAAATCCTATATTATTGGGGATTCCATAAAAGCAATAACTCCTTCTATGTGGATTCATTAGAGCAATAAATCAATATTATGTGGATCCTTAGAGAATAAACCATATTAGTGTCTCTTTTTCTGAATCCTTAGAGCAATAAATCCTCATATGTGGACCCCTTAGAGCAAATAACTCCATATTATGTGGACTCATTGGGCAATAATCCTCATCATTGTAGACTCCTTAGAGCAATAAATCCTTATTATTGTGGATTCCTTAGAGTAATAAATCCTTATTATTGTGGACTCCTTAGGGCAATAAATCCTTATTATTGTGGACCCCTTAGAGCAATAACTCCATATTATTGTGGACTCCTTAGAGCAATAAATCCTCATTATTGTGGACTCCTTAGAGCAATAAATCCTTATTATTGTGGATTCCTTAGAGTAATAAATCCTTATTATTGTGGACTCCTTAGAGAATTAAATCCTTATTATTGCTGTGAATAACCTTAGACCCCGCAATAAATCCATCTATTATTTGTGGTACTCCATTAGAGCAATAAGTCCTTATTATTGTGGACTCCTTAGAGCAATAAATAATTATTATTGTGAACTCCTTAGAGCAATAAATCCTCATTATTGTGGACTCCTTAGGGCAATAAATCCTTATTATTGTGGACCCCTTAGAGCAATAAATCCTTATTATTGTGGACTCCTTAGAGCAATAAATCCTTATTATTGTGGACTCCTTAGAGCAATAAATCCTCATTATTGTGGACCCCTTAGAGCAATAAATCCTTATTATTGTGGACTCCTTAGAGCAATAAATCCATTATTGCATAGCAACCTATGGGTTATGACTTGCTAATCCCCCGTTTTGTTTTCATACTTAGTATGGTTTCTTAAAACAATTTATTACAGAAGATTTTGATGATATAGGTGACAAGAATAAATATTCATGGCTTCAAAGAATGTCCAGCCTTGCAAAAAATAAACAAAAAACCAAGAATGCAAAGCAACCTAGTGGGTTATGCATTGGTAGTTCAACGTTTCATTTTTATCAACGTTTCATTTTTATCAACGTTTCATTTTTATCTAGTCGTGTTAGTATGTTATTTTTAATATATGTATGTTATTTTGATGATATTTTGCTATATTACTTTGATGATAAGACTGACCAGCCTTCAAAAACAAAAATTGCAAACCAACCTAACGGTTTTGTTCTTATATTTTCGTCTCAGTAACTTCGTATATATTTTTTTTCCAAAAAGCTACTTTGATGACATTAGTTACTAGAATAAATTCCTATCACTTCCATAAACATTTAAAAATAATTCAAGGGGCTCAAAATATATTTCCATCAATTCCATAAAAATTATATATACTATATATATATATATAATATATATATATAGATATTATATATATATATCTATATATATATATATATATCCAGGTACGCAAAATATACAGATGGAGGAAAAACATCTCAAAATGAAATAAAAAAAAAGCGACATAAGTTACGAGAATAAACTTCCATCACTTACCATAAAAATCATAAATATTAAAAAAATCCAGGACGCAGAATATACAGAGGGGAAAAAACGCCCCTCATGAAATAAATAAATAAATGAAATAAAAAATTCGACCGTGGCTTCTCACAAGCAGCAAGCAAAAGCAGATGACGCCTACTTAATAAATTCCGAAGATCTGGCTAAATAGAAAGTTCCTTCCCTGGGGGCCGGCCCGGTCAAAAACGAAAGGTACGGCAAAAGATCGCTCGCTCGGTAACCGGCCCCTAAAAGTGGCCTTCTCGGTCGAGGCTTCCAAGGGAGGAGGACCCGACAGACCGCTCGAAACATTTACGAAAATGGTCGAAAGACTGTGGGGGAAAAGTCGACCCTCTGGCCACACACACACAAACACACACACATGACCCGGTCGATTTCAAGGGGGCGGGGGCGGGGGCGGGGGCAGGGTGTGGTGGGAGGGTGGGAGAAGAAAGAAGAAGGAATAAGAAGTATAAGATGATTGGAGAAGTTTTAAAAAGAAAAAGAATTAGCAGCAGATGACGGTTATCTCCGGGCATACGCTTGACCCCGGCCATTTTAATGGGGAGAAGAAGGAATTAAAAATAATAATATGAAGAAGAAAGGGCGAGGAGAAGAAGGTGGGTATCCCCTGCTCCCTCCTCCTCCTCCTCCTCATGAATCCCTGGACTACGGTTTCCAAGCAGCGTCGTTGCTGAGGGGCCGCTCTGTGTGCCCGTGTGTTCAGGCCAGTGGAGGGTTAGGCGAAGGATAGGAGACAGGTCACTCACACAGCTCCATACTACTCGCTGTCTGGCTCTCTCTCTCTCTCTCTCTCTCTCTCGGGAGGCTTTGGGAATCCTTCGAAGAAGACTTTTTGAGAATCTTACAAAGAAGACTTTGGGAGTCCTTCGAGGACTTAGAATTCTTCAAAGAAAGCTTTGGGATTCCTTTGAAGACTTAAAATTCTTCGAAGAAGGCTTTGGGAATCCTCCTAAGAAGACTTTTGGGAATCCTCCCCCTCCGAAGAAGAAGACTTAAAATCCTACAAAGAAAGCATTGAAAATCCTTCGAAGAAGACTTTGGGAATCCTCCAAAGAAGAAGACTTAAAAATCCTACACAGAGGACTCCGGGAATCCTTTGAAGACGACTTGGAGAATCCTTCGAATCCTTCGTCGACAGGTTTTCTGAGGTAAGGGAGAGTCCTTAAGTCTTCAGTGTTAACATAAAACTTTATCAATAATTTTTATTCTTTTGTCTATTTGTTTAAAGGTACTTGACACATAGGTTTAAAGGGTCTTATCAATCCTGAAGTCTCCAGTTTAAATGTGGATGCATATTTATAATTATTCCTACTTCTATTGGTTTAATTATTGGTTTGAAAGGGGCGTTTTAAGACTAAACTGGTGACTTGTTTTAGGTAAGAGAGAGAGAGAGAGAGAGAGAGAGAGAGAGGGTCCTGAAACCTTCATTGTCAATACAGATGTATACTTATATTTTCTACTTCTATTGGTTTAATTATTGGTTTAAAAGGGGCGTTTTAAAAATGAACCTCTGATTTGCTGCCATGTACCATTTTCATGGGGATTACTCTTACCTAAACAACTCTTTTTGTTGTGTTGGTTTAAAAGGCCTTGACAAAAAGGCGTAGTAAAGGGTTTTGTCCTGTTGGTTTAACATGTGTTATCATGTTGGTTTAAGGGGCATTGTCATATACATTTAAAATGTTTGTCATGTTGGTTTAAAGGCCCTTCTTGCATTGGTTTAAAAGGTCTTGTTGTATTGGTCACAAGGGTGTTGTCATATATGTTTAAAAGGTTTATGTTGGCTTAAAGGACCCACTCACGTTGGTTTAAAGGGTCTTGTTGTATTGGTTTAAAGGCCTTTGTCATATAGGTTTAAAAGGTTTGCTACGTTGGTTTACAGGGCCTACTCGCATTGCTATAAAGGGGTCTTGTTTGTATTGGTTTAAAGGGCCTTGTCATATTGTTTAAAGGGTCTTGTTATGGTTTAAAGGTTGTTGTCATATTGTTTAAAAGGTTTGTCATGTTGGTATAAATGGCCTACTTGCATTGGTTTAAAAGGTCTTGTTGTATTGGTTTAAAGAGCATTGTCATATAAGTTTAAAAGGTTTTTAATATTGATTTGAAGGCCTTGTCATATTGGTTTAAAGGGTCTTGTTATATTGATTTAAAGGTTGTTGTCATATACATTTAAAAGGTTTGTTATGTAGGTTTAAATTACCTACTTGCATTGGTTTAAAAGGTCTTGTTGTATTGGTTTAAAGGGTGTTGACATTTACGTTTAAAAGGTTTGTTATGTTGGTATGAAAGGTCTTGTCCTACTGGATTAAAGTCTCCTATCATATTGGTTACAAGTGTCTTATAATACTGGTTTAAAGGGACTTTTCTTATTGGTTTAACATCCAATTGGTTTAAAAGGTCTTACCACAATAATTTAAAGGTTCTTGTTGCGTTGGTTTGAAGGGACCTCTTGTATTAAATGATTTTATCATATTTGCCGCAAATAGTCTCCTAATTAGTTTATGTCTAAGATTTTTCGCTAACTCGGGAGTAAGCCTTACAAACTACTTTGTTGGTTTTTTTTTATAGCTGTTGTTGTTGTTGTTGGGGGAGGGGGGGAGGGGGGCGGTAAGAAAAAGTCAGTGGAAGAGCCTAAAAAGGTCCGAAAAAGCTGTTTCGCGTTGAGTTAAGGATACAGGAATTTTAGTACAGGTTATTCATGATTTATTTATTGAAGAATGAAAATGTAAAAAATTAAATAATGTTCATGTTAGACTTGCACCTTATTATGATTTTTCTTTTTTATTTTTTTCCTTCACGAGAGAATTTTTTATTATATTTTTCAAGTTAATTTATATTTCTGATTTTTTTTGTGAGTTTCCATAATTTTTAGGGGAATAATTGTTTATTTGGATTTTTTCGAGTGAGTTCCTTTACTTTGAGTGAGTTGTTATTTTCCGAGGGATGAGTTTTTAATCTTTCTTTCGCGAGTTTTTCGCGAATATTACATTAACAAGCTTTGGACAAATGTGCAGGCAGATATATGGGTGAGTGTTTTGCGTGTTTTGGGACGAAAGAAGGAGACGAAGAAGAGAAAAAATGGCGAATAGAAAGTCAGAAGGTCAAGATAATAAAACTGGGTTGGAACTGATTGCAGTAGGTAGTACCTCGCCTAATACATAGTCCTTATGTGAGGGCGTGCCCTCTAGTCCCGATATAGGGTATATATATATATATATATATATATATATATATATATATATATATATATATATATATATATATATATAATATATGCATTAAGCTACAAATGTCCTTTAATATCCAATTCGTTCTTCTTTGTCAATTATCATATTATATTTTCATGTATGCTAACCGAACGAGAATTTTTTTTGTTGGTAACAATTTTAGTCCTTTCGTGGGTTCGAACCAGCGCCCAACGGACAGAGGAGAAATCAGGACTTCAGTGACGTTATCGACTTGACCGACACCTATTATTATCAACTAAAAAATTCCCCTTCGGTTAACTTATATGAAAATACTATATTAATTCTGAGGTAGAGCGAATTGGACATTAAAGGATATTTCGGTAGGTTGTTAACTGCTAACATATTTAAATATGATATCGGGAACTAGAAGGACCACTGCCCTCACATAAATACCAATGGATTATTGACCAAGGTACTGCTTACTTCGATCAGTTCCAACCCAGTTTTATTATCTTGACCTCCTGACTTTCTATTCGCCATTTTTTCTCTTCTTCGTCTCCTTCTTTCGTCCCGAAACACGCAAAACACTCACCCATATATCTGCCTGCACATTTGTCCGAAGCTTGGACAAAAACTCGCGAAGAAAGATTAAAAACTCGCTCGGAAAATAACAACTCGCTCAAAGTAAAGGAACTCACTCGAAAAAATCATAAAAACTCCGTGAAAAATAAATGAAAATTTACACGGAAAAATCATGAAAACTCACTGAAAATTAAATGAAAATGTACACGGAAAAATCATGAAAACTCACTGAAAAATAAATGAAAATTTATTCGAAGAAATCAAAAAGCTCTAAAATATCAAAACTGATTCCCATAAAAATTATGGAAACTCACAAAAAAAATTACAAAAATATAAATTAACTTGAAAAAACTATAAAAACTCTCTCGAAGGAAATAAAAAAATGATTCGAAAGAAAATCACAATAACACACTAAAGAATTTAAACTAATGAGGAAATAATAAACAATCACTCAAAAAAAAAACTCACTCAAAAACCTATAAAAAAACTTACTCGAAAGAAAGAAACGAAAATTCATCCCCACAAAATAATTGAAAAACAAAACTTGTTGAAAAAATACTAAAAAAAAAACTCATTAAAAAAATGTAAAAAAAACTCACTCGAACAAATCACTCAATCGAAAAAATCATTAAAACTCACCCAAAAATGTTTTTAAAGAACTCAATTGAAAAAATCATAAAAACTCACTCAAAAATGTTTTTAAAGAACTCAATGAAAAAAAATCATAAAAAACTCACTCAAAAAAAATCATAAAGACACTTGAAAAAAAAACTCACTTGAAAAAAAAACTTACTCAAAAAAAAAAATTAATCAAAACAAATCATAAAAACTCAACTGAAAAAATCGGGAAAAAACAAAAACATTAAAAAAACAAAACCTCATTTAAAGGATAAAAACTCACAGAAAAGAAAAAAAATAATACAAAAATAAAAACAACCCTCTTGAAAGAAACAAGCACTCACTCAGGCTAGGATTTGGGGGTCATAGGTCATTTGAGGTCATTGAAAACGGTTAGCCGGCCGAGCTGTCCGACGTGGTCCAAATATTTGCACTTATAATTAGGGGGGGGAGGCCCCCCTTCCCCAGGGAGAGGGGAGGAAAACCCCCACCACCCGACCCTCTTGGCCCCTTCCCCCAAAACAGGAATGAGGAACAGGACGAGTCAGTCATAAATATTTTTCTTTTTCTTCTTCTACTCTGAACTGGATAAGCAAGGAATACTTGGGGTTGGTTCGAGGAGGTAACTCTCGTCATAAAATGACCTCGAAAAAGTATAATCCTTTACCTCTGGTCATAAGTTGGATACCTCATCGAGATCATCTCAATCAAAAAAAAGAGGGCATGACCTCCATGTAACCCTTTGCTAACATGGGAAGGCCTCGTCGAAGTAATCCTTTGCAAAAAAAAATACGACCTAGTCGAGGTAATAATCCTCGAGGGCTGTCATGTTATAATAAATTCATTGTTCGATGAATGAGAGAGAGAGAGAGAGAGAGAGAGAGAGAGAGAGAGAGAGAGAGAGAGAGAGAGAGAGAGGCTCCACCTAAACATACAATCCACAGAGCGTCCGTGAGAGAGACTGAGAGACAGAGACAGAGACACAGGGAGAGGGGGCAGGAAAGGGGCTTTGGGTAAACAAACAATCCACTTAGCAGCTGAGAGAGAGAGAGAGAGAGAGAGAGAGAGAGAGAGAGAGAGAGAGAGAAGAGGGGGGGGGGGGGGTTGCCTTTACCTAAACAAACAACCCACAGAGCATCTTTTGAAGAGACGACTCCTTATCTCCCCTACCTTTGACAGATTTGAAGAGACTCCCGCCACAGCTTCCCTGAGGAAACAATGAAGTGGGCATATCCAGGAGTGGGCCCTCTTGCCCTTCTCCTCCTGCTGGGGATCCTATCCCTGGCAGGAGGCCAGTCAGAGCAGCTGAAATGCCCCGCCACCCGCGTCATCACTCTCTACCCGGACCTCTCCAAAGTCATGGACTTCCAGGTGGACCTGTTCAAGAGGTTGGTGACCAGGACCTGGGCCGGGAAGAACTTCCTGATGTCTCCCTTCAGTGTGTGGTCGGTCTTCACCTTGGCATACTTCGGGACGAGCGGCCAGACGCAGGAGCAAATGGAGGAGGTTCTCAGGGTGTCTGACAAGTCCTCAGCCTTCCACCTCTGGAGGGAGTTGGATGCCATGTAAGTATATGCAGAATTATGCTCCGTTCATTTTTAAGATGGCCGTGACGTTGGAGCTTTTATTGATGAAAAATCCTATGAGCCTCATTTTGCCTTAGATAGGAGGAGGAATCCTCCAACCTAAGAGTGAGGCAGAAGCCCTTGGCATCTGCTTAGTGTGGGAACACTTCAAGACAGCTTATGCGAAGGTGTTAAGCTTTAGAACACTGACTAAACTGTTGATTCGGGGACATAAATCTTTGTATGATTTTTCAGTCAAAGAATCTAATGTTTACGTCACCGTAACACTTTCCTATAGGTTCCATCCTGAAGAAAAGGAGTCCCTGTTTGAATTCACTACGGTCAACAAAGCATACTTCAACGAAGACTTACAGATCAACCCATTGGCAATGGATCTGCTGCAGAATGAGATGTCTGCATTCAATTCGAACAATGTAAGTTCTCGAGATTTTGGGGGTCTGTATCTCAAGGAATGTAAGCTTTTTTAATGTATTTTGTAGTGTCCATTTTAGATTCAAGTCCTTTTTTGTGTCATTTGCAAGTTCTTATTCACATGGAAACTAAATGTACAGGCAGTCCCTGGGTTACGATGGGGATTCTGTTCCTAGAGAGACTTTGTAAGCCGAAAATCGTTGTAAGCCGGTACATCATCAAAAATCCTAAGAAAACCTTACTTTTATTGCTTTGGGTGCATTAAAAACTATGTAAACTGCATTCTTATTGCATTTTTCATCAAAACACCTTCAAATATTGATTATTTTGCATTTTTGGAGTCATATTTCTTCTGCCAGATCAGCGTTGTAAACGTCGTAACCCTGGAACATGCGTCGTAAACCTGGAAATAATTTCTGATAAATATAATTGAAAAGCACGTTAACCTTGGAACGTCGTAAGCCGAATCTGTCGCAAGCCGGGGACTGCCTGTAATACTAATATAATTATCACAATTCTGCCAAAGAACTATTGCGTCCTGGGTTGGTTTATCCTAAGGTTGTGCCTAGAAAGACCCATAGACTCTATTCCAAATTGTTTCCAGCCCATGGGTGCCGTTCAGGAAATCAACGGCTTTGTCTCTAACGTCACGCAAGGAAAAGTCAAGGAGATAGTGACGGTGGGAGACATGGGACTTGCCCAGATGGTGCTCGTGAACGCGGCCTACTTCAACGGTAGATGGACACATGACTTTGACGCAGACGACACGGCTCCTGGGGCATTCTTCATCGATTCTATGGCCAACGTCACTGTCGACATGATGCACAAGACAGATAGGTTCAGCTACGGTAGGAGCCGTTTGGGAGTACTCTTTTATTCACTCTCCAACATGGCCACCTCTTTGGTATATCTTACCTTCTTAATGAATGTCAACTGAATCATCAGGGCATTAAGAAGTGTTATTACATTTGCTCTGTTTATTATTATTATTAATATTTATCAATAATTAATTTACTGTCCAAATTCTGTAGCAGATCTAGAGTAAAACCACTTGGATGAATCTGGCAAAACATTGAACCCTGCAAAGTTTGATGGCGTAGCTGACCTAACCCAGTGATTTTACTGTATTTATATCTAAAAACTGAGTAACTTCTTAGACTGATGTCAATCCCTATACAAATTAGGTTGAGGAGGCCAGGTTTAATTACTCATGGGACCTGAGTAAGGGCTTGACAACATTTGCTAAATTCATATCAGCCATGTTGATACCGAAGTGTCTTGAACCTTGAGATCACTGGTTTAACATCTATATTTGTTATCATTTCCAATATTTGTATGATCTTCAATTCAAAATACTATACTAAAATTCATACTAATCAAGCCAAGATGGGTACTAATAATTCAAATAACTTTCCTTGGAATTGTAGCTGTGATGCCAAATAACTGTGTCAATCAGTCAATCCATAAGTGGGCAGAGAGAAGTGAAATAGGAGTAGAGATGATAAACGTAGAAATGATGGTCAGATAAAGCTAAATAAATGAGAAAATGGGGAAATATACATATATATGTTCATCAAACAAGAAAGTCAAATGTACACTAAGGCCAAACGTACACTCAGGAAAGTAGGGCACAGTAGCACAATATCTTGAAATAGAATGACAACTCATTGAAAAGCTCATCATTTTCAAGAATCCAATAAAGCTAAATAAAAAAGAAAGCAAGGAAACAAACATCAGTTAAAACTAAACAGCCAGACACAAAGTCAGGAATAGTACGGCAAAGTGACACAAAATCTCGAAATATCTTTATCTCTTTCTCTTTCTCCTTGCCTCACAAAAGGGAGCTCATCCAGCCTCGGTGCTCGAATCCTGGGGGTCTACTACAAGGGGAACGACATCGCCATGTTCCTGGTCATGCCAACGGAGGAACACGGACCTGTCGAAACACGCCTGGACACTCTGCTCCAGCACCTGAACGGCACCGTCCTCCGCTCGCTGATGGCGAACATGCGAGTGGAAGTGGTTGACTTGGAGATGCCCAAGTTCAAATTCGAGATGGGAATTCACGGAGAGATGCGGCAGGTAAGGAGACGATGAGACTGGGTGACAGTTTAGCGTAACACTGAGATTCTGTAGTACAGACACCGCCCTGCTTATGAACATTCAACTTGCAAACATTCAGTGATACACTCAAACAAGATCGCAAATCAAACCTACGTTCAGAGTGCTCCCTTTGCCACCCGTAATTTCAAATTTTGTTTTGTGTGCCTATTCCGTATATACAGTGCTGTATGTACAGTTGACTGTGCTTCAGGATGAAAAAATGTACAGTATATCATACTGTACTGAAATAGGCATGAAGAGTACAGTAACCAACTTACAAACAGATCATAACTCGCTTGTAAGTAGGGTGGTCTGCATGTTACAATGAATTGTCATAGTACCTTGATAGACACTTCATTGTAACATAGCACACAATTGAAACTGCCATGGTATGCACTGCAACAATTTACTGTAACATACCACAGAATCAGGACATTACAATAAGCTGTCACGGCACCGTGACAATTTACTGTAGTGCGACAAGACAAAGCGACAGTTTAACGTAACGTCCTGATTCTGTGGTGTCACATTTGCCGAGCAACTCGCTCCATAATCCAGTAACTAACGAGTCACTTCACTTCCTTGCAGGCACTGGTAGACATGGGCATGACCCACCTCTTCAACAAGACGCTGGCTGATATGAGTGCTTTCACGACCTCTAGCCAACTGAGCGTAGACAAGGTCATCCACAAGAACCACATTGAGGTAAACGAGTATGGCACGGAAGCAGCTGCTGTGACCGGAGCCATCAATCCCCTGATTGCTCCAACTCCCGTGACCCCTGTCCCATTCCACTGTAACCAACCCTTCCTCTATCTCATCTTTGACAAGAGGACAAAGAATGTGCTGTTCGCGGGAACTTACAGAAACCCAGCCAAATTCTAGACTGGGCAGATAACGTAGTGACTCTTAAAACCCATCTGACTTTGAGACTCGAAACACTTCCCGACATATTTATTGCTTATTGGAGCCTCTGCTTAAAGACTGTAAACTTTTACCAGTTTACAGCCCTGAATTATCCTAAATGGATCCAGCAATGTATTTCTCTATAGCATAAAAATATCTGCAACAAACTCTGGAAGAATATCCTACCAGTTTAAGTAAATGGATGCATTAGGCAACTGCTGCATGTCTTAGGAATCAAGCCAATTTTTTCATTGTTTTTAGTGAGACAAATGACCAAATTTTTACACGCTGTTCCACCTTCATATCTTGTGTCAAAGAGTAATTCACCGTAGGCCGCAAGAAGGAATTTGCTTACTATGCAAAAAACAGTTCAGGGAAACATTTGGCAATCCTACACTAGGTGAAAGGGGTGTGGCTTCTGTCTTAGCATACAATCCATACAAAGGATCGCCTCATATTTACATCCTGTCCTGAAACACTTCAGGAAAGGACCCTGCTTGCTTTGCGAAGTGTGCTGAAACAAGCCGACATTCAACAACCAACGAGTGACTCAGGACTTACGGCTGATGGTTACTGATAAGGCCGTCACCCTTGTTACTTCCGTTGATAATTGCGCTGCTTTCGTTCAAGATACTGTTAATAGCTGTTGATACTTCTGTTAAATTTGTTGTTGATTCTGGTGCACCAAATGTTTAGATGGTTACTTATCAATGCTAGTATATTTATTGTTATTGTTGTTGCTGTTAAATGTTATTTTCACTAAGATAAGAGGAAATTTATAATAAAAAAAATAATTCTGATCTTGTAAGACAAGTGGTAGTGTGATTGACAACACCAAAAGATGAATAACTTTTCACTAGCATAAAGAACCATCCTTAAAAGAATGGTACTATTCTTTGGCTTCCCCATCAAGTCTTCTAAGACTCCACAGACACAATCCTACAGTTAAACAGATCTGAGATCTTTTACTAAATTTACCTTTAACATAAGGAGAGTCTGCCCTGAAGATTGTTAGGAGGTTAAATTCACACTGATGGCTACCAGCTTTTGAATTCTCTCCCTCTCTGCATGTGTGTGTGTGTGTATGTGCTTCTGTGTTCCCTTATCTTATTCGTCACTGGCTGATCCCCACATACATTTCTTCACCGAAGGAAAAAGAACAAATTATTAGAAATTGGAGCTTTATTTGTCATTAGAGTAACAAGTAAAATAAATAGAAGTTCAACAGCATAAACAAAGATGATTATTAAAACAAGAGTATAATGGAATTCTAATAAACAAACTCAAGACATAAATTAAACCAACAATATGTAGTTTACAAACAAAAACTACTTAGACCTGCAGACTATTTTGAGAGTATTAAAACAATCGTGAAATACTCTTGATCTCTAAGTCATGTTAGGTAGGGTCAGGTCAATTTAGGCTTCACCTGACATTTTCTCTGAGATACAGCAAATGTTTAAGAAGAATGACTACATTAGTATTTTCAACCTTTGATTTAAACAACACAAGAAGACAGTTATCACAAAATATAGTTTTAGCTTAAAATGTGGTTCCTTAAAGGGAACTTTAACAGCTGCTACCACTACTGGAGAAAATAAAAATGATTTTTTCACCTTCTTCAGTTATGGTATTTAGAATACACATACAAACATGCATACAAACATACACACAAGTCACTGAGGGTCAAAAAGAGATCATTAGGTTACGAAAGACTTTCCAGCCTCCTGGACAGACATTTTGAACTCCCATGGAGAGAGAACTTAGAAGTCTTAAAGATTTGGATGCTTCATGGGTCTTTGACGGCTCCCTTGGAGAGGGCACCGGGGCCCTGATGAGGACTTACAGGCCCACTGGGTCTTTGAAGGTTCACAAGAAGGCACTGCAGTCCTAATGAGGATTCATAAGCACCTTGCATCTTTGAAAGTCCTGAGAGGAAGGCTGTGTGGTGGTGTTCCTACTGCAGATCTACAAGCCCCTTGGGTCTCTGAAGGCTCCCATGAAGAGGATGTTGTTCGTCTGAGTATCATAAATGATGTAAACAAAAGGTTCATTGCAAGCAAACAGGGTTGGTTCAGAGCGAGAGTAGAAGCTCACCAGGACAGTGGCTGCGGCTGCTTCGGTGCCTTCTTCGTTGACTTCCACAAAGGCTTTGTGGACGGTTTTGTCGACACTCAGGCCACCGTAAGCTGTGAAGGACGTCATGTTGGCCAGTTTTGTCGAAGAGGTCAGCGATGCCCAAGGTCTTAAGGGACTGTAGGAAGAAGTTAGAGAGACATGTACTTCACAGCCACTTGTGGTAAACGGTCTAAGAATGACAATATTACAGGAAATCTTATGAAATTATATGGACAAAACTTCAGAAAAGGTCAGTGATGCCAAAGGTCTTCATAGACTGTAGGAGGAGGTTAGGATGGTATGTCCATTGCAGCTACTTGTGGGAAATATCTAAGAGTAATACTGCTAGTAAACATTATAAAATTACACAGACAAAACTTCAAAAAGTTTTAAGGAACTGAGGGAGGAAGTTAAAATATGTACTTTACATCTACGTACTTATGGAAAGCATCTAAGAATATCAATATTAAAGGAAAGTTTATTAAATCATACAGACAACTGAACTGAACTGACCAATGAGGGCTGAAACAGAAATTGCCAGTAAAAGTTTGAAAGGCGTAACAGAGGAAAACCTCAAAGCAGTTGCACTATAAATCAACTGTTAGGAAAGGGTGAAAAGTAAGATGGAAGAAAGAGAAATGAAAGGAGGTACAATAAAAGAAACAAAAGGGGTTGCAGCTAAGAGCCGAAAATACGCTGCAAAGAACCTCAAGTAATGTCTACGGATCATACAGACAAGACTTCAAACACCTTGAGACCAATTCCTTACCATTACTAGCTCGTCCTTGACTTCCACCTCGACCTTGAACTTGGGCAACAGCACTTTGACGTCAAGACGCTGCAGGTTCCCAAAATTCAGGGCTCGGCGGAGAGTGGAGCTGCTGAGGCTAGAGACCATCCGGGCAAAGCCTGCCCCGTCAGCGGGGACTTCAGAGGAAGGCAGGAGAAGGAACATTGAGACAGCGTCGCCAGCGTAAGGGAGCTCAAGGATTCGAGCGCCTAGCTCCTCCGATTCACCTGAGGAGCAAGAACAAGATGAAAAAGGAGAATGCTTATTCCGGTTACTGAGGGTACGTAAACTTTGCTCTTCCCGATTCAATTTTCACAAGATGCTTTCATTATATTCTGAGCTAGAAGGAAATTTATTTATTGCATTAAATTGAACTGAAAATAGAATTAAGGCTAAAGGCCAAGCTCAGGGACCCCTATGATGAGGTTATTCAGCGATGAAACGATAATTGACAGTAAAAAGGTTTGAAAGATGTGACGGGAGGAAAACCTTTAGCAGTTGCACTATGAGTCAATCATTAGGAGAGGGCTGAGGAATTACTGGAGTAGGTTCTGTGAAACCTGGCATAACAGAAAAGGTGAACTTTGCCCTCTTGAACAGACCTCTTTTCTTGAGCTGAATTTATCTGTTGGTTTGTCTGTTTTCCTTATTCCTGATTTAAATGTCTTTAAAATTTCTATTCTCTATGTTTGTATAATAATCACAACGTTAACAATGAGCTTAGGAAATCATTCACTAACCATAAAGAAAGCTGCCTTCTTGAGACATTATTGCCGTGGGCACCGTTTCCTTTGGCGAGACGTGGAAGTCTCTCATGAGGGTCTGGGAAGGATCGAATTGATATCTCCACGAGCCCTTGAAGAAGGCAGCGTTGACCAGTACCATCTGGGCATGGTTGAGGTCGCCTGGGGTCACGACGCTCTTGATTCGACCGCTGGTCGTCTCTGATACGAAGGTGTTGATGGTGCTGGCTGAGGCTGAGGTCTGCAGGAGGTATTGAGAGAGAGTTGGAGGTTAGCAATAAGACACATAACAGCCTACCTGGGATGGTGAGGTTAAACAAGCAAAAGCATATCTGAGGTTTGTTGGGATTAGCAAATACATATAAATAAAACTCTAACAGAGGTGAACCAAACAAAAACTTCTTTAAGTTTTCTTCTGAAGATTGAAAAAGAAACCCACAAAATCACTGTGAAAATTACCATAGGATGGATTTTAAAAACAGTAGGCTTATATAAAAAAGCAATAAAATCAGTCATAGGAGGGTAGTAGAAGGAGCACTCATCAGAGAGATTAAAGTAATAGAAGGAAACAAAGGTTTTACCTCAGAAGATCCCATAAGCCAGATCCCATAAGCCGAGCTTTGATATTAAAAGAAGCTAAGATTGACCCTTCTGACCTGGAGTTTAAGTTTTCTGCCCAACAGACTTTTGGTGACCACTCACTTACCACAAGGGTTAATCCCACTGACCATCAGCTCAGGATAAGACTACTGGGCCTTGACCCAGGCTGATAACCTACACATCTCTTGAAAATGGGCCACAGATAGGGCCTGAAAGTACTCGAGTGTGGAGAAAAATAAAATGTAAACACTTATAAGTAAACACGTTATTCACGGTGATTTTGTGGGTTTCTTTTTCAACTAACAGAGGTGTTGGTAGCTATTCTGGGATTAGCAAATAGACAAAAGCCTACCTGAGGCATTAAATGCAGTTTGAGGTTTGCAAATAGACAAATAAAAGCTGCTCAAGGGAGTTGAAGCTTAGGAAATTGACAGCAGCATTTGATGTTAAGAAAATTCTTGAGGTGAATGTAAGGTCACCAGATTTATCGAGGGTTTTCTGAACTTAACAAAGATATAAAGGCTAGGTGGAGTTGTTGATAGGAGCTTAGAGTAGCAAACAGACATAAAGAAGAGGCTTTAACAAAGATACCATTCTACGTACATCAACAAGGCTGAGGGGCTGAATTTCTCCCGGGAGCACATCCGTCAAGCAGGATCTAAGTTGAACGCTGGTGTCAAAGTAAGCTCTGCTGGCCACCCTGAATGTGTACTCCTGGGACTTCTGCTGCCTTTTTTTATACCTGAGGGTCGAATAAAAGTATTACCGAATGTGGGGACTGTTCTTGGTTCAACTGACAGCTGTTGACATGGATGATATAAGAATTAAAATAGATGTAGATTTAGGAAACATGTTTAAAACCATTTAGTTAGACTTACAGATCTTCCAGCGACCTCCAAAGCCTGAGAGCTGACAGTTTATCAGAGACATTCAGCGCAGCTTCCAGCTGCCTTTGGGTATTGCCCGCCGACCCAAAGTAAGCCAGCGTTAGGGCTGTCCAGATACTGTAGGGGGAGAAGAAGAAGTTCTTGCTGGGGCTGAGAGGTGACAGCTGCTTGAAGAGACTCAGGCTAAAGTCTGCAACATTGGAGAGATTTGTGCTGACGTCTGCGCTGACGGAGGTGTCCTGGATGCTGTCGTCGGGTGTCAAGCACTGCGCATGGATGCTGCTAACAAAGGCCAAGAGGCCTACTACTGCTGCTGCTGCTAAGAACCTCATGGTGGAATCCTTACGGGTCAGACAGGGCAGCGGGAGGTGCTCTTGTAGAATGGCAACCGAAGTTTTAGCACCGAACTGCTTTCTGAAAATGGAGGAAAATTTGTTCATACAGACGCTTCTGGGCTTTAAAGCAATAAGTCGAAACCTCGCTTATCAAATACATTACAGATTAGTAATAAAAATCCTATTGCACTGACCAGTATGGAACTGGAATTAGCGTTTGATTAATACAAACACACACATACACACACTATATATATGAGTGTATATCTATGTGTATATATATATATATATATATATATATATATATATATATATATATATATATATATATATAATATATATATATATATATATATATATATATATATATATATATATATAGATATATATATATATATACACACAGTGGTAACTCGACATATGAAAGTCCCAACTTACGAAAAATTCAAGTTACGAAAGCAAATATGAAGATTTTTTTTGCCTCTGCATACGAAAATAATTCAGGTTACAAAAGGTTGTTGCTGTAAAGTCCCGAGATTCACCCGGGTCGCTGAGAACAATTTTAAAACTCGCACCCTGCCAACTGAGTAGACTTGCCACCATCCTCCCACTCTCCCATTGATTCCTGATGCTAGTCACCGCCATAAGATCCTGCTCTCCTATTGGTCAGCATCTCTTCCATCGTGGTCTACATAAAGGCGTTCTTATTCAGCCATTGCTTCGCACCAGAGTTATCATATGCACGTGGAATTCGTTCATTCACATATGCGATTTTGTTTGTTAACGTAAATTCATGTTAGTGATTTCGTTGTACTTCTTTATCATGTTGTGTGAGAACTTAATTAGTATACTAAATAACTTAATTACGTACAGTATATAGTCATGGGTCCCAAGAAAGTTGCTGAAGTTCACGGAAAGAAGAGGATGCTTTCTATGCAGACAAAAATGGAGATTATCAAGAAATATGAAGCTGGCATGTGGTTGAGTGTGATCGCTAAGGAATACAGCCGAAATCCGTCGACGATAGGCACCATCCTTAAGCAGAGGGAAGCCATCAAAGCAGCTACTCCTTCCAAGGGCATGACTATTTTGTCCAACAAGAGGAGCCACGTGCATGATGAGATGGAGAGGCTGCTTCTTCTATGGATTGAGGACAGAGAAATCTCTAGCGATACGATAACCGAGACGGCAATCTGCCAAAAGGCCAGCACTATTTTCCTCAATTTGATTGCCCAGGCCGAAGACGACGGCAACCCCAGACTTAAAGGCTTCTCGGGGGTGGTTTGATAAATTCCGTAAACAGACTGGCATCCATTCGGTGGTGAAGAAATTGAAATTTTGTAAAAAAAAAACGTAAAGTATAAAAAAGTAAAAAAAAATGTAAATAAAAAAAATAAAAAAAATTAATTATAAGTTTTTTGTAAAGTTAAGTGTTAATGTTTTTGCGCCATTTGTTAATGTGTTTCGAAAAGTTTAGTGTTAATGTTTCCTGACATTTTTTTATGTGTTTCGTAAAGTTAAGTTTACGTACAAGTTTTCTGCCATTTGTCCTCCTCCTCTGTCACCACTTTCTGAGATCGCCTCACTCGAAAGGTAAGGTTCCACATTTTACTACATACGTACGTATGTACGTACAGTATTTCTTGTATACCATGTACAATAATACACTTTATATACAGGTATGTAGTACATATTAGTAGTATATATGTAGTTTAAGTTAGGTATTGAATGGTCCACATTGTTGTATTTCATTGTTTATTGGTCAATTTAGCTTTATTATAAAATTTACTGGGGTGTTTTTGTAGGGCTTCGAACGAATTTGGCAATTTACATGTAAAATGCGGTTCAAGATACGAAAAACTCAGGTTACAAAGGCCACCTCGGAACGGATTAATTTTGTATCCTGAATTCAGTACCACTGTATTACACACACACACACACACATAATATATGAAGATAAAAGGCCCCCCTCAAACACTATTTGAAAACGTTGCGACCATATATATTTCAGGCACTTTATTCTCTACAATATGGACATGGTATGCCACAGGAGAGTGAGTGAGTATATATATATATATATATATATATATATATATATATATATATATATATATATATATATATATACTTACACTCTAAAACTTATGGGTTACATCACTAGTACATCCTGATCTAATCTGTCACTTCCTGCAGGAGGAGGAGCAGAAGGAAAACACAAACAATGGAACGATTGACAGGTACTACGCCCTATACACCTCACCCGTTACCACCTGCTTCTCAAGTGTCTTAGTGTTTCTTTGTTTCTTTGTTACTTTGTTTCTTAGTCTGTTTTTTGTGGCTTAAAACGTGTTGGTGGTCGATGTTTGGGGAGCAATA
The DNA here is from genome assembly GCF_015104395.2 of Macrobrachium nipponense. Classification (NCBI taxonomy): domain Eukaryota; kingdom Metazoa; phylum Arthropoda; class Malacostraca; order Decapoda; family Palaemonidae; genus Macrobrachium; species Macrobrachium nipponense. The sequence continues at coordinate 36,752,654 of NC_087214.1, read as the reverse complement.
TGATGGTTACTTTTCTCAAGTTTACTTGTTTTAGTTTTTTTCAATTTATTTATTTAGAAAAAGATTCTTTCTAGTAAAGTTGTGGCTGCTTGTTGTGTGTATATTATATGTGTATATATATCTCCCAGATTAAACGATATATATAGTACCCGTTGGCTACACGACCTCAGCAGATGCCAATTAGGACTTAAAAATGACCCGAAGGGGCGTAGTATAGTTCTGGCAACTGAAGGTTAATTTCTAACACTATTATCACTGCTTTTAGAGAGGAAGGAAGAACGACACACGTCCACCTCTTACCACTTATCAGGGGCGACTGATGACGCCTTGGCAACCAGTCAGGGCTAATATATGCATCACTATTTTCCTATTGTCAACCAATGGCGGGACTTTCTCTAATGGACCGGCCGAGTGAGAAACTGAGAATACGTATTTCATTTTTAATTTTTTATCCAGCTCGACGAGTCACCTTCAAGTTAGGCCACCCGATGGGTAATTAGTAGAATTATTCGGGCACGTGTTACAATAATTATCAGTCGTTCTGTAATAATGGTAATCGTGCAAAATAATGATAATGATAATTAACTTTTGGGTAGATATAGCTACATTGTCAACACTTGGTGTTACGTAATTTCGGGTGAGTCCAGGCGGGACAGAGTTTCAGACGATGCAAATTCGACTGCAGGAGAGAGAGAGAGAGAGAGAGAGAGAGAGAGAGAGAGAGAGAGAGAGAAATTTTTTAGAGAATATATTACACTCAAAGATGCTTTTTATACATTTTGGTGTGTTGGCTGTGTGTGTGTGTGTGTGTGAGAGAGAGAGAGAGAGAGAGAGAGAGAGAGAGAGAGAGAGAGAGAGTAAGCATTCCTACTTTCCTACGCTTCAGGAATAACAACTACGTGTTTTCAAGTCTACACAAATATTTTCCTATTGGCTATTTTTTCCAGTTCATAGAGAGTGGCTTAAAATTTTTATAGGTGGTCTATAAACATTAGAAATATTAATGACCATTTTGCTATGTAATATATAGCAAAAACCTATAAGGCTATCCCTATAGCCACATTTAATTTGAAACTATCAATTTGCATTTCTGAAAATGAAATAGGAAAAAAGTTACCTTGTAAATTTCAGTTGATAGAAAGTGGATTAAGTGTTATAGGTGGTCTATAAACATTACATACGCTTGTCACTACGAAGCCCCCAGATCCAGCTTCGAAGAAATATGAAGAAATCAAGATGTCAGGGAGTGAGAAATGAACCCGCGATACCACAATCACGACGAAGTTGGATCTCGAGGCTTCGTAACGACAAGCGAATCCCAAAAATGAGCAAAGAATTTGAGAAGTTAAGAGGGCATTGTGGCTATTGCGAAGCCTTGAGATCCAGCTGCAAAGAAATATGAAGAAATCATGATGTCCGGGAGCGGGAAACGAACCTGCGATACCATAATCACGACGAGGTCAGGTTTCTCGTTTCCGGACATTTTGATTTCTTTCACATTTCTTCGAAGTTGGATCTCAAGGCTTCTTAGCGACAAGCGTATCCCCAAAATAAAAGAGCGAAGAATTAGAGAAGTTAAGAGGGCATTGTGGGTAAAAAGGACCAGTAGATTCTAGTACATTTGTAATGCCTATATCTCAACCCACTAGAATGAACTAGGAAAAACCAAGATTAAAATAAAAATAAGTAAAAAAATGCACAGAAATTTCTTCGGCGCAATCGAGTTTTCTGAATGAAACTCCCAGCCACGGCCCGGTGGTGGCGGTGGTCTGTGTTGCTCTCACCTGCATAATCATGGCTGGCTTTAACCTATAAATTAAAAACTACTGATGATAGAGGGCTGAAATTTGGTATGTTTGATGATTGGAGGGTGGATGACCAACATACCAATTTGCAGCCCTCTAGCCTCTGTGGCTTTTAAGATCTGACAAAGAGCAGCCAGACAGACAAATGGCCACCTCTATAATAGTGTTCCTTTACAGAAAACTAAATAAAAAGAAAAATTTTCTTTCAAGCAGACAAATCACTCTCAAGCGGCCGAAGATATTCCCCCAATCAGGAATCTACCCAGTGAGTGATCTGGGTTTTCCCGTCCGGGCACTGGGTCGGTCTATGCCCCCGGGGGGCATATGAGAAACCAGTCTAGAGCGTACCCAGGTGCTGCTGGTGGAGTCTGCTGCCTGCTGGTGGATATTGCTACTGCTGCTACTTTGTAAGGAACAAGGCTTATCCAAAGCAGAGCTCGGAGTGTTAGAAAAGGAGTATTTGTTCTGATTCAGACTATCTGTCAGAAGCCAGGACAGGAATGAGGGTTGGCAAAAATATTATTATTTATTAAAAGGCAGATAGAAAGATACATCGCTACTGCTACTTCGTAAGGAAACAGGTGCTCAGAGCAGGGCAAGCAAATAGTCTGTCACAATCCAGAAATTTTATAATTATTATTATTATCATTAATAGACAGATAGATACATAGATCGCTACTGCTACTTTGTAAGGAACCAGGTGCCCAAAAACAGGGCAAGGAAATGAAAATAAGTAGTATTTTAAAAATCTAGAATACTACTTGCCTGAAGCCATCATGGGAAGTGATTGGCAAAAACATTATTATTATTATTATTGGAAAAATAAACACATAGACATACAGATGGATAAAATGACGTACAGACAGACAGACAAGACATTCCGTCACACGAAGACTCAGAGAGAACAGATCTTGCTTAGTACTCTCTCTCTCTCTCTCTGACACAAAATGTATAAAAATGCTTTTACTCACTTTCTCTCTCTCTCACACACACACATGCACACAAACACACACACAGTCTGTCTCCCTCATTCTGATACAAAGTTCACGATACTTTCTCTCTTTCTCTCTCTCCTAGTGATAAGTGAGCACACGATATCTCTTCTCAGGTTGGACTAGAAGTCTTTGAGACATCCTAATCCTAGTAAATCTCTCTCTCCAATATATATATATATATATATATATATATATATATATGCGTGTGTGTGTGTGTTCATGAAATTAACCATGACGTCATAACCCATGGTGATGACGTCATCAGGTTCCACGCAGTTCCTACAAAGCCTATTGGTTCTCAACCTTTTCCACTCCATTCCCCCCTTCATGAATTCTCAACATTCGTGTGGCTCCCCTTCATTTTTCTCCCAAATCCCGCTCCGACAAAAAAGGTAAAAAACAAAAAATAAATAAATAAAATGTTGATGAAGAGAACACCCTTGCTTTATTACGAAGTTTACGGTCATAATTATCTTATATTTGATAGATTTCTGTGGTATGCTTAACTTACATCACTAGACTACAAAAACCTAGCGGACAATAGCAAATTTTAAATTTGGTTGGGAAAAAAGTTCAATTAACCTCTGCATGTTTTATCACACATCAGTAGGAAGGCTGATTTTGTTTCTGTTCAGTCAGCTGAAGAAACGGAGGTTGTGTCACTGACAATGCACATCTCATGTCGGGGTCCACATCCGATCGGTTCCGGCTCTGATTCTTGATTTGTAGTAGGGTGGCGAAGGAGAAACCAGATTCACATAAATAGGTAGTTGAAAAAGGCAAGAGTAGTCGAAGTCCATAGGCAAGAGTAGTCGAAGTGCATAAGCAAGAGTAGTCGAAGTGCAAAGGAAAGAGTAGTCGAAGTGCAGTCTCACTGACTTTTGGATATGACTGATGCATCGAACACCAGAATACATTCAGAGATTTCTCTTCATAGCGATCTTTGGCAGCAGAATCATGTTTGAGATCAAGGAACTCGTCCTGAACATCATCACTGGGAATGGTAGTCATATCAAGAGTGCCAGAGAGTGGATTCCTTACCAACTTCCCTTCTTCCTCCTCGAGTTCTGGGAAGTACATAATATTATGAAGTTCACTTTCCAAGGATCTCAGATGCTGAGTGATTTCAGTTTTAAGTAATGGGTCCAGCAGACTTATCTTCTTCATTCTCGTCAAGGACAGCTGAAAGGTTTTCAAACATGGCAACATTCCCGGCACCGACTTTGGTAAGAAATCCACGATGACAGTCCATCAGGCGAAACACATTTCTTTCCTGGCCCTGTAGCTTCAGATTCAACCTATTTAGCTGCGCAAATATATCTGCTAAATATGCAAGACGTGGCTCCCACTAACCCTCATTGAAGTGACTTAACAGTTCATCTTTTCCTTGCATTTCCAGGAGCAATTTAAGCTCCCCCGAAGTTCAAACACTCGATTCACAATGTATAATTTGCAACAGCCCACCATAAACCTCCTCATATTACACCTTGCCAAACCACGACCATGGCTGTACGCAGCAACGAATAGCGTGACGTCACAGTGACGTCACAGCGTGCCGGAGGAGAGAGACTATCCCCCTTGCGAGTTTCTTGCGAGAGAGAGAGAGAAATATGTCTCACTCGCTCCTTCCTCTATTCCGGATGTGTGTGTGTGTGTGTGTGTGTGTGTGAGAGAGAGAGAGAGAGAGAGAGTCGAAGGGAATTCCCAGATGGGAGAATTCGGGGTTTTCTGACGGTTGGCAATGAGGGAGACTTAGATAGATTCAACTCTGTTCAAACGCACATCTATCTAACCCCGAGCAGCTCTAAGCGTGCGCACGCGCGTGCGAGTGATAGATAGCTATTTCTAGCATCCATACGCACGAGTGTGCACGTACTCGCACGCCACAGTAGACCGGAAGGTGAACGCGCGCACGAATGGCCGCATATATACAAAGAGAGAATGGACAGTGAAATCAGAATGGATTCTCGGGTTACGAGAGAGAGAGAGAGAGGCCTCATATAAAAAATAAACAAGGTTTTAGAACACAATAATAAACAAGTGAAGTAACAATGACGTAAACAAAAGCAAGAAGACACAGGAAGTCGGTTGTCATTCGAGATATATATCAGAAGGTTCGACACAAGTCTGTATTATGCTACGTTGGGTTCATTTTGTAACAAAAGACAGGCGACAACGCTCGTTATTTTAAGAATATGACACAATCTCTAACCCTTTCCTGCGGTCTACACATCCGGTAGGGTACTATAAGCACTAAAACTACTATATTACTTTAATACTACAATGCTACTAGTTGAATTAATAATTATAGTTCTGGTTTTACACTTTTATATAAAAAAAAATAATTTTTTTAAGACTTGACACAATATGTAACCCTTTCCTGTGGTCTACACATCCGATAGGGTACTATAAGCACTAAAACTACTATATTACTTTACTCCCACAATGCTACTAGTAGTATTAATAGTTATAGTTTTGGTTTTTACACTTTTATATTTAAAAAAAACAAAAAAAATATATTTCTTAAAGATTGGCACAATATGTAACCATCTCCTGTGGTCTTGACATCCGGTAGGGTACCATAGCTACTAAAACTACTATATTACTATACTTCCACAATGCTACTAGTAATATTAACAATCATAGTTTGATTTTAACATTTTCATATTAAAAAAACATAAATTATTATTTTTTAAAGATTTGACACAATGTAACCCTCTCCTGTGGTATAGACACCCAGTAGGAGTATATAGCTATTAAAACTACTATATTACTTTAATACTACAATGCCACAAGTAGTACTAATATTTTAATTTTGGTTTAACATTTTTATAATAAAAAAACATCAATTATTATTTTTTTTAATCTGACGCATTCTGTAACCCTATTCACAGAAGACGAAGAAACCTATTCATATGGAACAACCCCACCAAAGGTGCCACTGACTTGAAATTCAAACTTCCAAAGAATATCACGGCCTAGATAGATAAAATAAATAGTGACACAGGTGGGGGGAGGGGCATGGTGGCTTGTGTTCGCTCAAAAGTGGTTTAACTAAATTCCCACTCACCCCACTCCCCCGCCCCACCCCAAACCACAAATTTGGGAGCTTAACTTAATCTCTAGATATGGGAGACACTACTCGAAGATTAACATAATCTTCTGATGAGGCTGTATCAAGAATGTATGTATGCATATATGTGTGTGTATACATATACATATCTACACACCGCTTAAACATGACTTTTACACACATCAGGAAGGCACAGTATCTACACACACCCATCTTTTACACATATCAAAAAGGCAAAAGCAAATTCAACTTATGTTTCCAACAATCTACACACTCACCCTCACACCTAATTGGAGAAACCCACTTGAATCAATTGAATGACTCAAATTCTCAGGAACCAAGTGACGTCACCGTGACGTCACGGGATCACTGAGAGGGACAGTCGATGGAGTTCCCATACCTCCTCCTCCCTACCCCGCACCCCCTTACGACTTTATGAATGGAGTTTCGTGAATGAATGAGCTTGCCTACTCTTTCTCTCTCTCTCTCTCTCTCTTATATAGTACGTGAGGTGTGTAGCCTACTATTGATTTATTCATGAATGAGTTTCAAGTTAATTCATTTATTGTTTTTAATTCAGTGAGATGGACGAATTACGTACTCAACCTCCTCGAGGTCGCGTACCTCTGGGAGGAAATACTTAAGAGGGAAAGAATTACCTATCTAACTCCTCTAAGTCGCCTACCTCTGGGAGGTAATACTCAAGAGAGGAAAGAATGAACTATTCAACCTCTTCGAGGTCGCCTACCTCTGGGAGGTAATACTCAAGAGAGGAAAGAATGAACTATTCAACCTCCTCGAGGTTGCCTACCTCTGGGAGGTAATACTCAAGAGAGGAAAGAATGAACTATTCAACCTCCTTGAGGTCGCCTACCTCTGGGAGGTAATACTCAAGTGTGGAAAGAATGAACTATTCAACCTCCTCGATGTCGCCTACCTCTGGGAGGTAATGCTCAAGAGAGGAAAGAATGAACTATTCAACCTCCTCGAGGTTGCCTACCTCTGGGAGGTAATACTCAAGGGAGGAAAGAATGAAATATTCAACCTCCTCGAGGTCGCCTACCTCTGGGAGGTAATACTCAAGAGCAGAACGAATTAACTAGTCAATTTCCTCTGTGAGGCAATACACTCCTCAGTGACCCCGGGCGTTGCGGACCAGAAGGGCGTAAAAGCCATTGGGTAATTTGGAAATGCAATTATATATCAAGAAGTGATTTTTTATTTTTTTTTTTCATTTTATTAATTCTGAAACAAAGGAATTATGATTTGCATAAATTAGAATAATTATAATACGATTAATTTCTTGGCGGTGAGAGAGAGAGAGAGAGAGAGAGAGAGAGAGAGAGAAGAGAAAAGAGGAGGAAATTAAGCGGAGAGAGAGGAAGAGGGCAGAAACTTAGCCTCATACATACAGATAAAGTATTTAACCATCTAAATGTCATAGATGAGAGAGAGAGAGAGAGAGAGAGAGAGAGAGAGTTACGTTCACCGTGACGTATACATATTCACATATCTCTTAAGATTGTGCATGACACTATACTCTACAGTATACTGTAGGATACAGTCTGAAACTGCTTACACTACTGCAGGGAAGCACTGTAATATTACTGTAAGTTGCTTATAAGCTATTGGATGGCACTGTAAGATACTGTACGTTATTGTAAGTCACTTTTTAAGTTACTGAAGTTACTGTAAGTTAATGTAAGCTACTGTAAGCTACTATTGGTCACTGTAAGCTACTATAAGTCACTGTAAGTTACTGTAAGTTACTGTAAGTCACTGTATGCTACTATAGGTCACTGTAAGTTACTGTAAGTAACTGTAAGCGACTATAAGTTACTGTAAGTTACTGTAAGCTACTATAAGTCACTGTAAGTCACTATAAGTTACTGTAAGCTACTATAAGTCACTGTAAGTCACTATAAGCAACTGTAACTAATTGTATGTCACTATAGGTCACTATAAGCCCCTTCAATTCATCCTTAACCTTCAAACAACCAAACAAAATGTAACTACTAACTTCAGTTAGGCCGAAAAAAAAGGTGTAATTATATCATTCTTGCTACATTGCAAAGGAGTGGTCCTTCTAAGAATGGGCCACTAATTAAGAAAAAATTAAAAAAAAAGGTGATAATTACAAACAGGATAGGCCACAGCAACACATCCTGAAGGATGTGACACGTCGTTTTTCAAGCGCAACTCTCGGTCCGAATTGACCCGTGGTGACCGTGGGACCCATAGCGATATCTTTTTCTCACGGCTTTCCGTGGTCTCTCTAATGGTCTTCCTGTATGTGGATGAGTTGTATACATCTATACATCTACTATCTATTCTATCTATCTATCTATCTACCTACCTATCTATCTATCTATCTATTCTATCTATCTATATATATATATATATATATATATATATATATATATAAATTATATATATATATATTATATATGTATATATACAGTGGAATACATATATTCCTCAAACATTACGAAATCGTATCCAGGATTTTGGGACCTGACCAGACCCTTTAAAACAGACTGCTTGGATGTCAAGGGGGGTTATTCCACACACACATAATATATATATATATATATATATATATATATATATATATATATATATATATATATATATACATGCTAAAAACACACTTAACTGCTTATGATGCCATCTGCTACTGCTGAGGCAATAAGCAGAGGGAATCCCTTCGCCAAACAAACACAGAGCAGGAAATGTACTGCGGCAGGCGGAGTGCCAGGGAAACCCTCCTTCATAACAATGACGGCACAGCCCTTCTCTCGAACCACAACAATGTCTTTTTGTCTTGCCAAAGACAATGGGATTTGAGTTGGAAAGTTTCCATCCTCCAGGGATTCCACTCCGCGAGATGAGTTTTATTGGGTGTCGGATGGATTTCCGGATGGGTGGTCTGGCACGCACCCAGGGTGAGGTAATGTCATAGTACAAACCATTAGCTTGTTACTTGGGTACAATTGGACATAATCTTCTTCAAACGGTAAGACAAGGTTACTCTAAGTTGACTACAATAAGGTTGGTTTAACTAGGCAAGGAGGTTCCTTGCTGGATGAGTGGTTTTCGCGCTCGGCTGCCAATACGGTGGTCCGAGGTGCGATTCTCAGCTTGGCCAATGTGGAATTGGAGGAATTTACTTCTGGTGATAGAAATTCATTTCTCTACATAATGGGGTTCGGATCCCACAATAAGCTGTAGGTCCCGTTGCTAGGTGACCAATTGGTTGCTAAGCCACGTAAAAATATCTAATCCTTTGGGCTAGCCCTAGGAGAGTTGTTAATCAGCTCAGTGGTCTGGTAAAACTAAGATATACTTAACTTAACTAGGCAAGGAATAGGTTAAACTTGGCTAGTTCTGTTGACTTTAGGAACTATAGGTATGTGTAACCAGGCTAGGTTAGGTAAAGAAGGGATTGAGTTA